>NC_143561.1:51490227-51795000 GCF_054136105.1 Typopeltis vanoorti
CATTTTATACAAGGATAAATCAAAAGGTCTGTGCCACTGTTTTATTGTTTGACTTATTATATTCTTAGAAGCACTTAAGAATATTTATGCTATCCTTTGTAGCAGACGACAGCACTACACTGTCTCAATTATACCATTCTAGACATGGTATATCTTGAGTGCTAGAGGAACAACAAAGTATTGCATGATTTTTCTGTTCTCAGAATGTTACACCAAGTTATTGGTAAGTGGCCTTTGCTTTATATAGTTGCATAATTCCTACTTATTCCTGGCCACATTTATTTGGCTAGTGAGCTTGCATGTAATAGTCAGTGGTGTTGCAGTAAATCTCACACCACCACTGTGGTCCATGGATAGGCCCAAGACTAGCTGTGTGTAATAGTATAGCATCCAGGATAACCCTGATATTCTGCATCCCAGCACATTTATTGCTTGCTATATGATAGTAGGCAATTAGTGGGTGGGGATTGCTGACACCAAACTAAAAAATCCCGCTGAGCATGACTCCTTTATCCTCAAATTTACCAGGATTCTTACAAGGGCCAAACTAAGTAAATATTGTAAATACATCATTCCATAACAAAAATAAGAAACAAAAAAGATATCTGACTCATATAAATATACTAGTATTTCTCATCATCTGTGCAACAGGCGAAACACCCATAGAAGAAAATGTCACTCTTCTTTATTCATAGGGATTTAGAAGGGCTAGCAGGATCTTCAGAACAGTTAAAATCCATATTCTTTTGATATTCTTGTTGAAACTTCATGTTGACAACACAGAGTGTTGATATATTTGTATAGATTTTATGTTATATAGATATAGACATTTATATAGATATATGTATACCTGACAGATGTATTTTGTTTATTATTTCAACAAGAAACCACAAGTTTCCACCACAGCACTTGTTCATTAAATCCAGTTATGCTGAGAAGGTAGCAGTTAAGAAAATTTCCAAAGCAACACAAATGTGTCTATTCCACAGTCTGATAATTTCAGCATACCTGATCCTTATGATTGTGAGTGCTTCTCTATGGAGCTCATTGGTCACCCAACCTATTAGTTTCACTCCTGAAACAACTTCCAAAATTATGACATGGCATCACTGAAAGAAAAACAACCAAACACTCCTAGCCAAAATGGATGCTTCTGTATCCATTGGAAAGTGGACTAAATAACTGATTATTACATGTCGGATGATGTATTATATATCATCCAACATGCCAGAGGAAGAGATGGACACTGCCCATCCATACTTGCCAAAAATACAAACCAGAAAGATAAGACTTTAACCTCCTGGAAATTGGACAATTCTGTTAAAGAATAGGAAATATTTTACAGTGGAACTGTCATGAATTCCACCTTTGTGTGTGTTTCTGTTTGCAGGAAACATAATAAAACTCAGCAAGGACTCCACCTTAAGTCATTTCACTATTATTTGTAAGGACAGGTCTGGAGATGGTCCTGTAGATGGCAAAGTCACTATCCTAGAGGGCATTCATGCTCATTTTCAACATGTCTAGTTTAATACTGTTCTGGAAGCAGTAGCCATTCACCTGTCCATGGGATTTCTTATTTGCAATAAGTTCCATTTATTTACTACTGATTTCTCAGTTAAATCAGATCAACCTTCATAATTTATATTGCAATAGCTTTGCTCCATACTTCTTATATAGGTAACTTTGGACACAACACTCTGTGGGATAGTGTTCTAAGGCACAATACCTGAATGAGATTAATGAAAAATTTTACATGGGGTAGGGGTGATCCAAAATCATGAATGCCATGATTTTGAATACCTTGAAAGACTCCTAAATTAAGTTTACCAAAGATTAATAAGAAAAAAAAAAATAATCAAATGAAGGAGTGAGTATGGGAATAGCTAGAATAGAAATACAAAGATGCCTTAAAAAGCATGCAGGAATGGAAAGGCCTGACGTTATATGTATACAACTATATAACATTTAGATGTAAAGGATATTGGCATTTTGTTGGGGGGGGGGGATCTGAACAGAAATTATCATTGAGAATAAAGGAATAGAGCAAGGTAAACGAGCAGTGTGCAGGATTTTAACAATTACTAAACCAGTCCCACATAACATGAGACTGTGAGTAAGAATATTGGATAGGAGTAGAAATAGTAGACAGGTTGAATTTATGCTAGGAATAAGTACAAGATGCCATATTTTCCTTGAGATTTGTGAAGAAATATAAGGAAGGAAAAAAACATTATCGCATATGATATGGGCCAAGTAAGAAATATCATAGAAAAATTATACATGGTTGCTTAAGAAAATGTGTGGAGATTGCTGCATACGGCAGTAGTGTAGGACAACCAAAAAAATTTAATATGAAAGTTGGCGTATACTATGGATTCAAAATTAAGTCCTTTTTTATTTGATATTATTATAAATGAGCTAATGGGAGAATAACACCATGTTTGCCAATGAAGCAGTATTCTGTGCCAAGAGTAAAGCAGAAGATGGAAGACTAGAAAAACAGAATGTATATATATACATGCTGTAATTAGGAAAGAAGAAGAACCAGATTAGTAGTGTTTATATTCATGAAAAGATAAAATGAGTTAGATGATTTAAATACTGGGGGGTTGCAGTGTTGAAGGAGGATGGAAATATACAAGGTAAAGTATCATTAAAGTGCAGATTGGACGGAACAAAACATCAGCTATATACTGATGGTTTGTTCTGCACACAGACACCTTCCATTTTGCAGCAAAACACTGTAATGGCTGCCACTGAGACTGAAAAGTAATGTTAATAATATTTTGTATTTTTAAGATGCTGAAATGGAAGTGTGGCATTACCAGGAAGACTGAATTAGGAATGAGAAAATAAGAGCAACAGTTAAAGTACTGAAAGCCTCAAAGAAGGCACATGAAGCAAGATTGCTCTGGTATTGGTATATATATTGAGGGGATAAGGAGTACAGTATGTGGTGGAGAATTGTTAACATGGAGTTGCAAAAGAGAAAGACCTAAGTTTATATGGAAGGACTGCAGAAATACCAGAGTAAATGAGAAGAGAAATGACTGGGGGGGGGGTTGAAAGTGACCTACTTAACTGCAAGACTAATAATGTTTTAGAGAAGAAATGCTAGTATATTGTGTAATGCATTTTTATGTAATTGACTGGGGGGGGGGGTTGAAAGTGACTTAACTGCAAGACTAATAATGCTTTAGAGAAGAAATGCTAGTATATTATGTAATACATTTTTGTGTAATTAAGTATCTAAATGTGATTTTTTTTCCCCCCCACATTTAGATACTTAATTTTTTTGAGTCTGCACGATTAGCCTAGCGGCTGTGCGCTTCTCAACCATATGCCTAGGGAAGGAGTGTCCTAGGTTCGATTCCCGTCGGAGACGTGAGGAGCTGAAGGATCTTCCTCAGCCATAGCCAAGTTAGCCGGTTTTGGGCATGAACAGTAGGGATTTCCCCCCAGTTTATCCTGGGGTTTTCATCCCGCAAGCAGGCAAACTGGCCTTGAGAACTCAACACTATGGGCATAGGATACACCAGGGCATACCACCTTATCCTGTGAGCGGTTTGAGGTCCGATGATTAATAAAACCCTCGTCACCCTAAGGTAAAAGAGGGTAAAAGGAAGATGATGATGAATGTGATTTTTTTTTTTTTTTTTTTTTTTTTTTTTTTTTTTTTTTTTTTCCAGTTCAGTTTAATGCAATTTAAATAAAACTTTACAGTGATGCCAAATACAAAGGCTGCTAATCTGGTGAACTGAAATTTATTAAAATAATAAATATTACATAACTGTTTTTTATCCATCCACCCAATTCTTGTGTCCTTAGGTTGACTTCCTTGATTTGGAATTTTAGGCAATTTAATGAAGGCAGCATGCTTCTGCTGTGCATCCCTTTAAGAATGATTATTATTTCTTTTGTCTGTAGATATGTTTTGTTCATGGGGCTGGTTTGCCTGTTTTTGGGAAGGGAAACCTTCCACCTCCATATGAGACTGGCTAACTCACCTTTAATTGTAAATTTGTGGCAAAATATTCCCTGCGATGTAGACTGAATTTGAATTCAGATCTTTTCAACCAAAAGGCTTAAAAAATGACTGAGGTATAGTGTCTCTTGGATTTTATATATAATTTGAATTATAAATTGGTCACTTCTATATAATGAATTAAATTTTCCCCCTTGAATCATTTAGTTTATGGAGATGTCACTATATTCATTTATTGTGTGTGTTATATGTATAATATAATCTATTTAATGCTGATTTTTTTTCCTCTCTTTTGCAGAGCACATACCTGTTTTAACAGGCTGGATTTGCCACCATATACTTCATTTGAAATGCTATATGAAAAACTGCTATTAGCTGTTGAAGAGTCTAGCACATTTGGTATAGAGTAAAGCATTAGTGTTAAAAATTAAAGGGAAGAAAAAAAAAAAAGATACACTGCTGGCATGGTGTATGTGTGTGTATATATAAAAGGAAGACAGCAGGCCTAATGCATTCTAATGGCTGTGTGAGAATTATTGCCTTTGCCTCATAAGAAACATTCTTTAATATTAAAATAATGCTTCATGTGTTATTGGGACAATAGTTCTTCCTAAAATGAAAAGAGCTATGAGGAGACAGCCTTTGGCACTTTACTATCAGGAAAGTTCCTCTAGCACTGCTGACTTGACAATCTCTTTGCCTTTCTTTTCTCATGGAACATTATAAGTCATGGAGAGAGGGGGGAAAGGGAGATCACATCATACAATAGTCATGCTCCTCAGCTCATACTATTTATGCAAGGACTGGGACTATTGAGCCCAATCCATCTCTAAGGCCTTGAATACAACCCTCCATTTGTGGTAATTACGGTGCCACAAAATCCCTATTCTGCAACAATAGCAACAGTTCTAGTATTTGGCAGTGATAATACTTAGTGATCTAGTACACATGGTAAACGATTATTCTCCCCCTGCCTTACTTAAAAATATATTCTACTACCCATTTAGTCATATCTGAATTAACTCATTATTGCTCTTGAAACTACCAAAATTAAATTTTTTGTAGTATTAAAAGATCTTTTCCCCCTCCTCTCCTATAGGCTTCTGTGATGAATGGAATTTATTTTCAAGAATAACATTTTTCCTTCTAAAATAATTGATAGGTTATTTCAGTAGTTCTATACTAGATGGTTATCCAAGTGCAAAAATGTACATTCTGATGACATTTGTATATTTCTTTCAGCATACTGTGACAGTTTTGTCCTAGGTTCTTTTTTATAATGCTTGTTATATATATGTGTGTATATACATATATATGCATATGTGTGTGTGTGTGTGTGTGTCGTATGTTTTTGTGTGTGTGCGTGCATGCATGCATGCACATGTACGTATGTATGTGTGTGTGTGTGTGTGTGTGTATATATATATATATATATATACACACACACACATATATTTATATTTATATTAAGGTAGATATCTAGATATTACGCTTTTTACTAGTTGAGAAATGACTAATTACAATGAGGTTATATGGTATCCACATGACAAGTAGCAACTTGTCTGTGATTTTCCAGAAGTTGTGGTTGTTTACCACCTGTTTTTACTCAACTACCTTGTCAAGACTTGTAATAAATAATTTTTTCCAAAGAAATGAAACGTATTTGAAAATTGTACTAAACTGCCTTGAGCAATAACTGTAAACTTAGCATTACTGTTTATAACTTTGCATTGTGCCACATTTGCCTGATGTGTTTGTGGCTTTTTTTATTTAGTAACACCATTATAATCTAGGTCTATGTTTAAATGTTTAATATGTATGTATGCATGTATATACGTGCACACTTATACTTTTTCACTTGCATTAATTACCTAACAGTAGCTATAGTAAAAGGTGGAGATGTTTTTCCCAAATGTGCTGTGCTTGAAATTTACATTTGTTCAGAAGTCACCAAACTGTGAGAATGTCTGAGTAGAATCATCCTGTAAAGAGTAATTTACTTGAAGCTGATTTTTTTAATAAAAGGGCTTTGAAAGTAACACTTCTATCATTAATGATAGAAAATTTTACTTGAAAGTTAAAACATTTAAATGAAAATTTTTCATTTCAATATTAAAATGTGAATACATAAACACACACACAGGTATTATTTTTTAAATGTGCCTCTTTTTCATTAATTACTAATTTTAGTAACTAATGAAAAAGAATGTAATTCCTTCTTAGACTTTTTATTATAAAACACTCAGAAGTCCCTGATATCCAGTCGTTATCACATATCCTCAAACAGTCGTTCGTACTGTAGGTGGGCTAAAGATTTTTTCTCCAATAAGCAGGACAGGGTCTCATACTAGGCTATGAAATTCATCTCCCAACTAAAGTCAATCACAAACATCTTTGCCCATAGCAGGATTCAAACCTGCAGCATGTTGGCTGAATAGTGGATATGCTAACCACTTAACCAAACAGGCCAGCAAATAATGACTTAAGCAAGAAGTTGTGTGTTTAGTAGAAATGAACAAACACACCACTGAAAATTAACTGTGTTCTTTTACTTAGATCATAATGATTTTGTTTTAAACTGCAGTTTCTTAAAAATGACTAAGCAATGCTGTATTGGTGCATAACACAAATTTTTTTTTCAAATAAGCATGCTGTGTTTAAGGAATTATGTTTTATGCTATTATACCACAACTATCCCTGGATAACACATTCATGCTCACTTGAACTGGAATAGAATCATAAACACTTAGAATTAATCATCATAGACAGTCTCACTTAGCAAGACACAAGTGTACACATAGGCAACTTACTACTGCACCATATCATGAGAGTGGGGGGGGGATAATATTTTTCTTTTAAATAATGCATAAGTTTAATTTATTATAAATATATAATCAGTTTTGTTTTGTTTCCTGTGTAATCCCACACATAAAGTTGTTCAATTTCTGATAGCTGAAGAAAGACAAAGCATGCTAACTCTGTATTATACTCTTTCAGAAATACATAAGAGGAAAGTCTGTTCCAAAGAACAACAACACAGAGAATGAACAGAGAGGGAAAATTTTTTTTTTCTTTAAGTCCGGAGGAATGTTAAATAGCACTTGCATACATCTTAATGATTTTTTTTTTTTGAGGGGCTACTGATAAGCTATCAGTGCCAATTCTGATGAACAGTAACCATGGAAAATATATGCAGCAAAAATTGAATGTCTCCGTAAAAGAGAGTGTAGTGAATTGATGGATGATTGCTTTCTTTTGTACTCATTCAAGGATTTTTATGGATCTCTTAATAGTCTTTCCTAAAATGTGAGAATTGTATTTGAGGAATTTGAAGCTAAAAACACAACTTCATTTTTTTTTTTTTTTTTTTTTTTTTGGATGCTGAGGTGAATAAGGTTATGCCAAGAAAGATTAGAGATAAGAATTATCCCTAATCATACAACATACAAGATGGGATTTCTCTCACCTTGTACCGACAAGGTGAGAGAAATCTCATGTTGTATGAATGTTATAAGTAATAATCTAAGAAAAGGAACCCCTTCTCATCAAAAATTAAGCATTTGCCTGCTCCATCTTCTACTGGTATATATGCTTTCTCTTTTCCCCTTTGGTCTATTTCTTTTTATTACTCTTGGTAGTCACTAATCTTCATCAGTTTCCTGCTATATATCCTCAAAAGGGTGTACAGGAGACTATTATGACAGTACTACATGATTAAATTTACAACAATAATTATCTTCCAAATTAGTTTATCTATTATTTGTCAGCAATCCATTGTTGTCATATCTAACATTTTGGTTCTTGTAAGATACTTCTGACTGAATCAATCCACCTAGATCATGGTCTTGTTTTGAGTCTTTTTCCTACAATTTTGGTATCAAACACCTGTTTGCTAATCTTACCGCTCCTGTTCTGTTAAAGTAATCATACCATCTGAGATTAGCCCCACTCACACATTCTTCAATGCTAACAATGTCAAGTTCCTTCCTAATATGTTTATTTTAGGATTCTGCCATTGATGCCATCTGTTCACTCCATAATCTTTCTCAGAAATCTCAAATCTGGTTTGTTATCTTTTATCAAGTATTTTATTTCTAACCCAATCCGAGTTCCATAACTTAAAATCAGTTTGAACACTGTCTTGTATACTGTTAGGTTAGTGTTTTGGCTAATTTTTCTCTTATGCCATATAAATTTATTCTGTCTATATCCAAATTGTAATTTGAAATCTTCACTAAAAACTATGCCTGAATAACTGAAATATTTTACTTGTTCTATAGGTTCTCTATTGAGAATATAGCTGAAGTTTTTGATTCCTGCCTATTATCATAGTTTTGATCTTTTTATTGCTAATATTCATGCCAGATTTCTTACAGATGTTATTCAGTTTAGTTAGAGAATTCTAGAGACTTGCACTGGATGTGTTTAGGAGTACATCATCATCTGCATAAAGAAAAGAGCTAAGTTTGATAGCTCCAGTTCTTATACCAGATTTAATATCACCTTCTTTCATAATGTAGTCCATATTGATGACAGATAAGAGTCAGAATAGTGTGCACCTTTGCACATGTGATTTTACATCAGGCCATCTTTTCAAATAGATTTTTTCTGTGCTCCTTGATATCAGATTTGCAAAACTTAAGCACAGATCCTTGTTATATTCCGATAATTTATTTCTTGACTATTTGCTCATCATCTTCATTGAATTCCTGACATGTACCCTTAAGGGGTGTACAGGATATCATGATAGTACTACATGAAGAACTTACATCATTACTAAGTTCACATAGAAAAAGTAGGGTTATGTTCTGAAATCCAAAAAAAAAAGCATGTTCTATCATGACCCTATTATGGCTGGATAAGACAAATTACTGCTTTAAATCCAGTATTAATTTTCTCCAAGTCTTGCCAACTTCTATTTGGAACATTTGGAAGGAAAAAAATCCACTTCTGATCCAAACCTTCCCTATGGCTTTGCTATATGAATAATGTTTCTGCTATTTGGAATAAATCAACAACTAGAAGCCTTACAAATTCAAGAAGCAAATTCACTATGGAACTGGAATCAAATGGGACTATATTGTTTCTGGATGTCCTTATAAAAAGGGAATTAGCTGGTTCCTTATCAACATCTGCCTACCTTCCTTTTCAGGTCAGTCTATCCTTTACACTTCTGCTCACCATCCTTCACAGAAGTATGGTATTATTAAATGCCTCCTTTCAAGAGCTCATATCATCTGTTCCTTGTCCAAACTACTTCAGAAAGAAATTTCTGCATTCAAAAAAATTGCTATTCTCAATGGTCTCCAAAATAATAGAGAATGTTATTAACCATTTTGAAAAGATGACTTGCACACAGAATCTCCATCTCTTATGTTAAAGGTATTTCAAAACATATATCTTGTTATATCTGAAAGTTCAATATTTCTACAACTTTCAAACCTATTAAATTCCATCAGTTCTATGAAACCATCTCCCAAAGATAAAATTCAACCTCTGCCACTACCTGAAGTATATTCAGTCCTATGCAACTGCCAGTTATTCTATTTCAGACAAAACACGTAGGCCTATCTATTTCTAAATACATCTCGGAACATCAATCCTACATTGCCTACAAGAACAAATCTGGTCTAGCCAAACATAGAATTACAAATATTAGCCACAAAAGTAAATCATTACACAGATGTTCCTGTAAATAGAAATGTCTTTTTTTTTTTTTAAAGAAAGTCTTACATCACCCTCATCTCAACTTTAATGATACTCTCCCTGCCAAAACTCTGGGAAATTATTATCAAGAACTACACTATACCTTTAAATATGTATATAATGTTTTTTAAAAATATATTTATTCTCACATACTGTTTGATCCTAATAGTATGGATTTTTAACTTGCTGTCTGCTCTTTTATGACTACATATGAGAAAATATTTCATTTTCCATGTACCTTCGTTGTTGTTTGATTTTTTATTTTCCCACTGTAATATACATGCTGAAGATAGCTCACAGTATGTGTATGAAATATCATCACTATAATTAACCTTAGTCAATTAAATGTGTAATTGTGCTTAACATGTAACTCTGTTTCAAAGAAAAAATCCCTAGAAGAATTCTGAAATAACAGCTGCACTAGATCAAGTCAAGATCACACAATATTTCAAAAAACATACTTAGAGAATACTAAAAGTGCTTCAAGGGTTTTTAACTTTTCATTTTTTTAAAAAAAAGATGAAAAAAGCTACCAAAGATTAACTGGGAAGAGACCTCCATATAGTGTTTCAAGAAATTCAAAGAACCAACTGGAACTTCCAACCTAATATTCAATTCTTATCTTTTTGCAGTGGGTATCTACCTAGATAATGAATGAGGATAGGCTGGCAGCATGGGATTTAGCCAAACCAGTTGTATTCTTTATTGGCTTTAGTTAAATCAAAAGACAATAAGATGAAAAGTCATGCCGGCTGGGAGTGTCACCTGGTTAAACAAGACCCCCCCCCCCAATCCCAATGATTTCATCAGTGAACACCAAGGTGAACAGTCAACTACTGGAATAAACTTGACATCAGCAGAATTCAAGACAGCCACCATAAGAAGTATCAACATAGAATAGAACTAGCAGAAGAATTAGAAAAATACCATGTTGACATAAATTTGTGTTGCTTAAACAACGAAGACTAAAATGTGAGATTTTTCTAAATAACAACTACGATAACGTTATATTCAAAAAATGATCAGGGAAAGGAAGGAGTAGCTATAGCTTCCAACAATCTTTGAAGTCAGTGGAGAAGGAAGCTGATATAAAGAAAAAAAGAAAAGTTGGTCTTTGTTGGAGATCTATGAAGGGTTTCTGAAAAGTAAGGTGACACATTTTTTTCTTCTTGAAGATGCTTAATAATAGGAAGTTGAGAAGTTTCCAATGCATTTGTCTCAATGATAGATCATGCCCACATCTAGTAACCAACATCGCACTCCCTGATGAACTTCTTTATCCATAGTGAAATGATTCCAGAAAGGTGTTTCTTGAAGGAGGCTGAACAAATGGAAGTCCAAAGGTGCTAAAGTCTGGGTTGGGGGGGGGGGGGGGCAGAGTTTCCCAAGGATTACAACACAAAAAACTCATGAGTGGTTATGTATGTGCAGTGTGTGTAGAGTAACATTGTTATACACCAAAATCACGTCTCTTGTCAAGAATCCTGGTTATTTGCTTCGAATGTTGGCTTTCAGTTTATCCAACATTGCACAGTAAAGCTCTGTTGATTGTTCCTCCCTTCAGCAACAAGTGCACAAACAGAATGCCTTGATGATCCCAAAACACTGTGGCCATGACTTTTCAGTTTTTTGCACACAGGAGATATTGGATGTTTCCAAGTGATGGAGTCTTGTTTGCTCTCTGGGGTAGTAATGAACCCACATTTTGTCTCCTGTGACTAAGCGAGTGAGAAAATCCTTGCCTTTGTCACTGTATCACATTACAACAGATTCTCCAAACACATCCTCATGCGTGTTTCCTTGTGCTCCTCTGACAATTGTCGGGGCATCCAGCAGGAGCACACCTTTCGAAAGCCCAGAACATCATGAACAATTGTGTAAATAGTGGACTTACTCAAGTTCACCACTTGTGCAATTTCACTCATTGGTCTTCAAGAACAATGCCCTTAATACGTGAAATGTTGTCTTCTGTCTTGCTTGAGGAAGTCCTACCCGCCTGATATTGATCTTCAATGTCACCATGGTCTGCTTTCAATTCATTGCACCAAAAACATACCTGCTTCTTTGATACCACCTTTTTGCCATACACAGCAACCAATTCATGGTGAATGTCACTTGATGAATCCCCTTTTGCTTGCAAAAAATAAATAACTTAACCTGTTTTGGACCACACTCGCACAGTATCTGCCATCTTGCAAATGGAACATGTTAATAATGTTCAGCATGGCAACAGTAGTGCCATGCTGAACATTAACAGGTTTATCTGTCCGCTGTGTTTGATCTCATTCCCTTTCACCATTATTAAGAAAAAAAATATATGTTACCTTACTTTTTGGAAACCCCTTGTAAAAAAGCACAGTAGCAAAGTCTGCCAGGCATATAGAAATATGTTGGGAAAAATTGGAGAAAAGGATAAGCTAATAATAATGGTAAATAGCTGCTAGATTTCTGTTCAGGACATGGACTAGCCATCAGTAATATCAAGTTCCAACATAATGATGTGCACAAATTTACATGGAGAGAAGATACAAGGAATAAGAAAAGTGTCTCTGACTATGTTATTATGAATAGGATAAATATCTTCACGCTGGTTCAAGACACAAGAGTATACCAGAGATTTGAAATAGGAAGTGAGTTTTCATCATATTTACACTATTTAGTTTTCATCAGAATAAAATTGAATATCATTTATTTAATTTGTATATAAATGATATAGGAAATGGCTTAAAGGGAGATATTCAGTTGTTTGCTGATGATGCAAAGTTGGGTAGCGCAATAAAAAATCAAGCTGATGTTGAAAGTTTGCAGGATGATTTTAAATAAGCTGAATAGAATGGACAAAAGGTAATGGATGTCAGTTCAATGTGGAAAAGTGTAAAGTTATGCATTTGGGGATTAAAAGATTACTACATTGATGGAACAGTACTCCAAGAGATTGATGAGGCTAGGGACTTAGGAGTGTTGGTAGATAGGGAGATGAAGTTCAGGGGACACATTGCTAAGGTGTCCAAGATTGCACATAGGATTAAGGGGATCCTATGTGCAATGTTGTTGAGGAACACACTGACATCCAGAGATAAAGAGGTTATTATTCCCCTTTATAAAGCGTTGATACTTCCACATTTGGATTACTGTGCTCAGGTCTGGTCACCTGGATTCCTTGGAGATGAGGAGGTTGTGGAGAGGGTTCAGAGGAGAGTGACTAAGTTGGTGAGTGATGTAAAAAATGCTCCCTACATTGATAGATTGTGGATTGCAGAGGCAGAGAAAAGGGGATATGATAGAAATATTTAAATTACTGAAAGGTTTTTATAGGATTGATGCAGGGGAAATATTTCAGCTGTGTGATAGTGGTGGAAGAACAAGAGGTCATCCCTGGAAATTAAAGAAGAGTGTGGTTAACAAGGTTTTTTGCCTGGAGGGTGGTGAATGAGTGGAATTCATTGCCTGACTTAGTTGTGAGTTCTTCGTCTGTAAATGAATTCAAGAAGAGATATGACAGATATTGTTTTGCTAGTTTGGGTCTCCCGCGACGAGTCTACTGACTCCATGGAGATACCCATAATAATAATAATATTGAAAAGGAAGACATTTAAGGTTTTAAAAAGAGAAATGCTTTCAGAGATGAACTGCAGACCTAACCACACAAATATTATTGTGAGAAAAATTAAAGAGTTTGAAAACAGTAATCAAACCTTGGAGACACATAGGCAGACTTAGAAGAAAACAGTGATTGATTCATCCAGAGAAGCTCAAGATGAAGTTGTCTGTGAGGATAGAAAAATCAGAGCTCTGATGAAAGCAAGAAGTGAAGGAAAGTCCTGGAAAAGAAGAAGCACATAAAAAGTTCAGAGCAAGTAAGTCAGCAGATGCCTTCTAAGAGAATACAAAGAAAAATGTAAAAGTGTATAAAAGTTGGGAAAAGTTTGGTAAAAATATAGAAGATAAATATCAGGAAGGTGGCAGAATGTTCTGAAGGCTATTGTGTAAATGCTTAGAAATAGAGAAAAGAGCACTGTAAAAGAAATCAAAGGATGATAAAGATGACATGAAAACTGAAAATAAAGTTATCCTAGATGTTTGGAGTAATTATTTTGCAAGAGTTAAATGAAACAAGGAGTGACAGAACAGTGGTAGAAAATATTCAGGAGTACATATCAATACTTGATGTAGAAAAAAGGCATCAAACATCTGAAACGTCTAAGGGCAGCTGTAGTAGATTATACTCAATCAGCAATGATGAAATATTATTATTATCGTTATTATTTGACACCTCCAGGGAGTCCAAAGACTCATCGAGGGAGGGCACCTGCTCTACAACTCTCCACCACTCAATCCACCAACGCCAACCACTACCACTAGTGTTTCCACAGACAATCACAAAGCGCAGTGATTTATATACAGGTATAAAAGTTTTACAGTGGCTGCACTGCATAATTCAGAAGGTCAAATTCCAGATGATTGGAATAGGGTTTTGGAAGGGAAACTTGAAGAACAAGCTGGGTTCAGGGCCAAAATAGATGTTATTAGAAGATCAAATTTTCATTTTAAGAAAAAGTTGAAAAATCATGGGAATATAACAAGTTTTGTAGATCTAGAAAAAGCATATGATAAGGTACAAAAAGAAAAGTCAAAACACTGAAAAGTTATATGGGGTAAATGGGACATGATATTGAGCAATACATAGTTTATGTTTGAGTTGCAAATTAGCAGCTAAATTGCTGGAGGTATAAGAAGAAGATTTGATGTTAAATCAAGTGAGACAAGAGTTCACATTATCTCCACTGTTATTCATCATCTATGAGGGGGTGTGCTGAAAAGTTGTGATAATCACCATGAAGGAATTAAGGTAGAACATGTAACTTACGCATTATTCCACATACAGAGTTTTAAGATATGCTCTTTCTTGTAGTTATATCTGTTGCTTTAATATCATTTTTGTTCTAGGTGTCAGAACTTTTCAGCTCTCCCTCATATGTGGATCATGTTATGAAGGAAAATGGTATTAAACCTGATATTAAAATTGACAATGTAACCTCAGGTCTTCACTTTATTGCAGATGATGTTATACTTCTAAATAAACCCAATAGATGTTTACAGGATTCCCTAACTGAATTTGGTATGAAAATTAGTAATAAAAAGAAAGACTTATGAAAAGGCAGAAATATGGAAAACATCAACTTCATCCTGATAAACCCATAGAACAAGTAAAACATTTTAGCTGTTTAAAGCACAATTTTTAGTGAAGATGGCAAATTGAATATGGAAGTAGACAACAGCATCAGCAAAGCTGGTATAATAGAAAGTCAATTGAATAAATTTGTATGGAATAAGAGAAAAATTAGAACACTAAACTACCAGTATATGAGACAATGTTCAAGATTGTCTTAATTTATGAATTTGAGAGCTAGGTTAGAAGGAAAAGAGTTGATCAAAGACTGGAGACATAGATATTATTTCTAAGAAAAATTAGGAGAGTGAATAGATGGCATCAGCAGAAGAATCATATTATTAAAAAATAAAGACGTTAGGAAAAAACATGACATTATCATTTAGGAATGTGTGAGCAAAGCTAATCTCAGTTGATATGGTTCACTTCAACAGAATTGGATAGGAAAGATTAGCAAAGTATTTCATGTTAAGATGGCAGGAAAAAAGACTCAGAGGAAGACAAAGTGGTAGGTGGGTTGATGCAATTTGAAGTGCTTTAGAAGACTAAAATGTAAGAGCCTACATACAATATTGCAGCCCAGGCAGGTAATAGACCAAATGGTAAGCTTTCCATATTAATTCCCTGTACATCCATCCCTTGAGGGTACATATCAGAAAATTTTATGATAACGGCTCCTTCAAATTTATCCTAATTAGGGCATTTTTTTTTTATTTATTTATTTTTTTTAATGTGAATTCCACCCATGAAATGTATACTTACCAACTCTGCTGTAAAAAGTTAACATGATACTTTTGAAGTCACTTCAGCCTCCAGTAAACAAGAGGGTGCACTTACAATGGGAAATAAAATCATTGCCACCTAAAAACATTCACAAAAAATCCATACCATAGTGGAATATTGCATCCAAGGCCTGTAGGTTGTAAGCAGAGAGAGAGAGAGAGAGATGCTATTCACTGGGCCAATCAGGCTCCCACACATATATGACTTGGAAATGGATTTTGTGATTTGCAAACCACAATGCACATATTGCCACATTTCTTTGCAATGAATTACACAAATAATTTGGGAAGTAATACTTCAAACTCAAGAAATGAACCAGATCCAGAACATATAAAGATGATTGGGGGGGGGGCGAATTCATCCATAAAATGCATGGGAAGGGAGGGAACTTTCATATAGTACAGGAATAACTACAAATTAGTCTCCTGTAGTAATCAGTGGATTATTTGGAATTACACAATATATGGGTGCAATGCAGTTCTTTATGCTTTTTTTTTAAATAATTCATGAGTACAGAAAAGCAAGTGATACTGAAACCACTTTCCATAGTGAATGCAATTCACTATGGAAAGTGGTTTTTTATAGGTACTGGTGCCCTGACTGTAGAATATATCTTCATCTTTAAAGAACAAAGGAGAGAAACTTATCCCATTTGAAGAAGACGGTTCTGAGATTAAGAAATAAAAGTGGCTTTGGTCAAATGAAAGAAGGTTCCCTTTAAAAGTCTTGGCACTGTGTCAGAACAAAATTACTGAACTCGAGAAGACAAAAGAATTCACCATAATTCAACAGTTATTTATGCTGGCTGAGCAACACTACTTCAGACTTCACAATGTATATTATACTTAACAAGAAATTAATGAGTAGCCTATTTCTATATAGAGGCTATTGACCTCATCTAAATTGCCTTTGTATCCCATAATGGAAATTATAGGAAGAGTCACCATCCAGACCAATTTTGACCTCCTTTTTCACCTCAATAGAGGTGAAAAAGGAGGGGAACATCCAAGAGCTTACAATGGGAGTAATATAGGGGTGCAAGAAAGCTTAACAATGTTATTAGGAGAACGAAAAGATGGATGGATAGGAGAGAGAGAGAGAGAGAAATGCCTTGGTTCCTTTATATATATATATATATATCATCATGTAGCTAAAAGTTTTTTTTTCAGATCTCAGTTTACTACCCAACTGAAATCTGAAGATGATTGGCACCTAAGCAGTTAGTAATTGCCTTTAGTTGGACCTCTGCCTGGAATTGCTCTCGAGTTATCCCTGTAGTTGATCTTAAAACCACAGTAAACCAAGAGAATGGAACTGCATGAAAAACTTCTAACAATAAGAACAAACAGAACTTTATCTTTCTCTTGTGAATATTGCATTATGTGGGTGGTCAACACCACGTGGCTAAAAATTTGGTATCTCCTAGAATGCTTTTTCTAAATATAAAAATTGTCAGATCGAATAGTAATATTTTCATAATACAATATTGTAAAGCATTTCTAAATCATAGTGCTGGTTTTCAAAGCCATGTTGTTTTTTTGTTTGGAAGTTTTTCCATTTGCTTATACTATAAATGTTTTTTGTTACGTTTTTTTTCTAACTTTCTGCAAATAAAATATCATTTGCCGAGTGGTTAGCGTATCCCCCTCTCCAGCCAAAAGGCTGCAGGTTCAAATCCTGCCATGGGCTTGGGTGTTTGTGATTGTCTGTGGAAATACTAGTAGTGGTGTAGTTGTAGTTGGTGGATTGAGTGGTGGAGACAGTTGTAGAGTAGGTGCCCTCTTTCAGTGAGTCTTTTGGACTCCTGGAGGTGTCATGTAATAATAATATTTTACCTAATTAATTATAGATATCAAAATTCTTTTCTGGAGAGCCTGTGTAGCTCAGTAGAAGTGGCGTTTGCACTCTACGGCGCTTGACTGCGCGAAGAAAGGATTTGGTGGTTCAAATCTAGTAGCTGACTAGAAGAAATTTTTCTAAGCCTTTTTTTCGACCAGTTCCCGAGTTAGTCAATCTCTGGCAAGGGCTAGCGGGTTTTTCACCCTGTAAACTCAAAAAAATCGACTGTTGAACCCACACTATTTTCAGACATTAAAAATATTGTGTTAGGGACCACGAGATGGCGGCACTAACTTGCCGCCTTCTTCACTGCATACTGATGAATCAGTGATAGCCTTGGGCCAGCTATCTCTCTGATTGGCTACCAGTGGAGATTGAACTGCCCACTCAGCCTCCAAAGTTAGATAGGGTAAATGGCCCTCGCTTAACTTCCTAAACTTCCTATATGGGAACAAATAGGCGTTAGCTGAGTTTTTTTTTTTTTTAATTCTTTTCCTAATGCTGACAGGCTGGGGAGTATTGCAAAAATATTCTAAGTAATGGAATATCCAGCTCATTACATAATCTGTTCTAAATATGCAGGGCAAACAGGGCTATAGAATATAATAAATTTAGTTTAATCCTTTATCCAAGTGTGAGCAAACAAAGTTTGCGCCTGAAAGTATCTTCAGGACTGGGTTAAGGTGGTACACACCAGGGCAACTCGTTGCAAAGGTGGAGCAAGCTACCAACACTCCTATCCTAGTATCTCCTATAATGCAAAACACATCTCCTTGTGGATATGTCTAATGTTATGCATTAAGGGAAGGGCCACTACCCAGACCGGTTTCGACCTTCATTGAGGTCTCTTCAGTGGGAGCCAGGCCCAAGTCGAGATATCAGGCAGAAGCATTAGCAGGTCATCTCCACCTATAGGAATTGCCAATTGGTGTGCCACCCTTTTTTAATAAATTACTCTGGATTTAGAGAAAGATGTTGAAAGTTTATTTTCCACTTGGTTAGAGTATAATAAATTTAGTTTAATCCTTTATCCAAGTGTGAGCAAACAAAGTTTGCGCCTGAAAGTATCTTCAGGACTGGGTTAAGGTGGTACACACCAGGGCAACTCGTTGCAAAGGTGGAGCAAGCTACCAACATTCCTATCCTAGTATCTCCTATAATGCAAAACACATCTCCTTGCGGATATGTCTAATGTTATGCATTAAGGGAAGGGCCACTACCCAGACCGGTTTCGACCTTCATTGAGGTCTCTTCAGTGGGAGCCAGGCCCAAGTCGAGATATCAGGCAGAAGCATTAGCAGGTCATCTCCACCTATAGGAATTGCCAATTGGTGTGCCACCCTTTTTTAATAAATTACTCTGGATTTAGAGAAAGATGTTGAAAGTTTATTTTCCACTTGGTTAGAGTATAATAAATTTAGTTTAATCCTTTATCCAAGTGTGAGCAAACAAAGTTTGCGCCTGAAAGTATCTTCAGGACTGGGTTAAGGTGGTACACACCAGGGCAACTCGTTGCAAAGGTGGGGCAAGCTACCAACACTCCTATCCTAGTATCTCCTATAATGCAAAACACATCACAAAAAAAGGGTGGCACACCAATTGGCAATTCCTATAGGTGGAGATGACCTGCTAATGCTTCTGCCTGATATCTCGACTTGGGCCTGGCTCCCACTGAAGAGACCTCAATGAAGGTCGAAACCGGTCTGGGTAGTGGCCCTTCCCTTAATGCATAACATTAGACATATCCGCAAGGAGATGTGTTTTGCATTATAGGAGATACTAGGATAGGAGTGTTGGTAGCTTGCTCCACCTTTGCAACGAGTTGCCCTGGTGTGTACCACCTTAACCCAGTCCTGAAGATACTTTCAGGCGCAAACTTTGTTTGCTCACACTTGGATAAAGGATTAAACTAAATTTATTATACTCTAACCAAGTGGAAAATAAACTTTCACGGGCTATAGAATGCATGTTCTACTGTTTCCAGTCTGTAACAGATTGGATCTTCAATGTTAAAGTACCCCCATTTGATGGTAATAACTGGATAGAGAATTGCATATGGTTGCACCATATACAATTCTCCAAGTAAGAGGTTAAATATTTCCTTATACCAGATTCTGTTGTTATTAATGAAAAGAATGCTAGTGCCAGCATGATGTAGCAGTCTAAGAGTTAAGCACAGAATGCTGTAGAATTCAGGAAATCTCAATTCTTGGACCATTATAATCACTTAATACTTTTAATGGAACATGCACACTGAACATTATAAAAATTCGTTAAATATATATAGCGTCTGTAGAGATCTCAGTTTGCAGTCATGGCCCTATCCTTTCTAATTATTCTATACCTTCCCCTTATGCATAGGTTCAAACTTTTACGAGCAGTAAATTAGTCTCATGCTCAAGCAAAACTCAGGCTTACATAGTAAAACATGTTTATTAAAGATCTGATGAGTTTACAATTAGGTTTAAACATATCAAAAGCTTATCACATTACCTATACTAAATCAACTGACAATCATAAATGAACACTCTAGTTAATGAACATATAACTCATATCCTCTGGTCAACTAAAACACACAGCATGGGAAAAACACAAGTTTACAATTTTAACTTCAAACGCTAACACAGACCGCACCACACTAATTAGGTCTCACACAAGAACTTAAATCCTCCGATTACCAGTACAATGGAGCTAACAAGTTACAATGCACATAAGTCAATCAAAAAGTTCTCTAGGCAATTGTCCATTTTTCTTCCGACTATAAATTGATTCACCTTTTCCTCTAATGCTCATTGTTAATAAAATAAGAGAATTCTATACATTACCACCACCGCATGAGGTTACCATGTCACCTTTGTCCGTCCTTTACTGCTTCAGTGGGTTGCGTCCACGTGGAGGTCACTTCGCTCATCTTGTACAACCATTTCTGCACTGCTGGGTAAATGCTTGTCACTATTGTCAGACTGTCCGTCTCTCTCTGGAGGAACCTTCCGTTGTCTCATTCCGGTAGCACTTCTACCGATGGCCCGAGTCAGTGGACACCGTCATCTCACCTGATACTTGCCAGTCAGCAATGGGGAGAAACGAGAAACCTGCCATCCGAAGTCGTAGAATTTCCTTCTGCTGGTCAGCAGCATGGGTTCGAAAGAAAACGGGGCCCAAAACCCGTGTGAACCTGCATTTATTATCCCTTGTTGCGCCCCCTTTTTGTTGCAGAAGTTTTCTCACGGCACCTTCCTATTGGTCCTTAAGTTGTTTAGTCGCAACTATTCTCCTCAAGAGTGCCCTTTTTGGGGAACGCGAGTTCAATTCGCTTTCCAGGAATGCCTTCACTTTGGGCTTATCATGGGTAACTCACATGCAACCTTTGGACTTTTGTTTGCATTGACATACATTTTCAATAGAGCATTTTTTCTTACTAGTGTTTTTAAACAATATTTCTATCTAGACAGACAAATTCCTCCTTTTTTTTTTGTACTTCATTTTAAGGTAATTCAGTTATGTTCTCTATTAACAATTTGTTTCTTTACTAACAGTACAAGTATTTCTTGGTTATTATTGTATTCTTGTTAAATCTTGAATGAGTGATCCTTATTCAAGATCTAACACAAGAAACATGTGAACTCTACAGAATCATCCAAATCTGAACCAATCAGACTGCATTCCGATATCCAAGTTTTGGGAAGTGATCACTATTAACTGTTCATAAGCTTTATATATATATACACATATGTTAAAGATACCAAGCTATTTTAAACCTGGTCTTTTTTTTTAACATTTATATACCCAAGGTAAAATACTTTCTACATACACATATATATATATATATGCAACTTTTGCAAATGTTCCTTTGAACTCTAATATATATATATATACACATATATATGTTAAAGATACCAAGCTATTTTAAACCTGGTCTTTTTTTTTAACATTTATATATCCAAGGTAAAATACTTTCTACATATATATATATATATATATATATGCAACTTTTGCAAATGTTCCTTTGAACTCTAATAGTGTAATAATATCATGTACTTCAGCTGCAACATCTGATTCATCTTTTGAATGTAATTAACGGTCTGTCTCCTTGAAGGTCTGCACTTATGATTGGTCTATATTGGTCAATATAGTCTCAAAAATATATTTTATAAATTTTTGAGGCTATATTGCTTAAATAGAATTTTCATGCTGGAAGCCTCATTTTTAACTTCCTGGTATTAGCTAGACACAAAAAAAAGAAAAAAAAAATTACTATAAATTGTTCCTCTTCAGCTGCTGTAATGTGTGTACTATTTATAATGTGCAGCTGAGTGGGAAAGATTATGGTTTTAAGTAAAATTGCTTTAGAAGAAAAGAAAAGTTACCCAATTTTCCAGTTCTCTTATGTTTGAATGTTTTGGTGTAAGTTCTTGAAATGGTAGTTTTGGAGAAGGGAATTCTAAGTATGGTTGAGGGATTAGTCCAATGGTAATGCCTCCGAGATCCCATCTTCCAACAACTTTTAATTGCAGCATGCTGCAGTCAGACCCAAAGATACCAAAGTTAAATTAATGCAGTAATCATATATTTTTGATATACAAGTAGAAGAAGGATGTATCACCTTATTGTTAAATAATCCCAAGGAAGATAATTATAAAAGTTTTTCCACTGGTCACAATGTATGTTATACATGACAAGAAATTACCTTCCTACTTTGATCTTATACCCAAGTGTAGGCATAAGAGTGAAATAACTTGACTAGGCTACCACAATGTAGTGAACCATATGAAGTCAACAGCCTCTTATCTCATATACAAATAGACCAGCCCATGAAATTACTTTATGCTTACGCTTCGGTATAGAAGTAAAACAGGAATATAATTTCTTGTCAAGTATAATATATGTTATAACCAAGAGGAAAAAACTTTCCGCAACTATCTCTCAATGAGAGTATTTAATGAGATGATATGCCTTTTTATTTCACCTTGGCATCTTCTTGGAGCTGGGTGGTGACCCTTCCATAATGTTTTTGCATTATGAGATGCTAAGGCAATTGCTGTGAAGTCAAGTCTATATACAAGTAGATTGACATTACAATATATACAAGTCATGACATTACTTCATATTTATGCTTGGGTATAAGATTAAATCAAGAATAATTTTTCTTAACATTTAATAATATCTGCTGTAACTAAGCTCTTCTTGCTTATACTTGTAAAAGATAGTTAACTTGCATCTTCAAAATTCATGCTAATGATGAAAACAAATGGACTAGAGAAATCAAGTTGGATGATATTTATGAAGAAACACCTTGAAGGCTCTTATTTTCAATGTTGTGTTAATTGTAATACAATTTAAAAAGCAATGCTTTTTTTTAAATTGATCTCATACATGAAAGGAAGAACAGGTGAGGGGTAGGAAAGAAGTTGACTGACATATTTCTTGAAGAGGTCAAAGTAGTTTGAGAACAATTCATGAGGTTGTTCCAGGGGGACAGATATAGGATGTAGGTTGTTTGTACACTAAAAAAGGATGTTGAGCAGCTTCTCTTGTCTTAACATGCCCAGTAGAAAGTGGAGAAATGATGGTTGTTAGTTCAATGGAACAGTGACCATGGAATTATCCAGGAACACAGAGCTGAAATAGTGCATTTCTGAGGGAGGGATTGTTTGTGAGCTGAACTGCTCTCTTCTGGAGAGCATTAAGAATTTTTAGGTGCACCACCAAAAACATGTTAACAGTATTCTAAGGATGGGTGGATTTGAGATTTGTATAAAGTTATTAGCTGAATGGGTAAAGAGTGGTCATGAACAGAAGAATTTTTTTTAAAGGCTGAGGGTAAATGTCAGTCCACGGAGTGAGATCTGATCTAGTGATGTTTATTACTGAGCATAAGTATAGGTGAGCTAAGATCCATTTTGCAACATAAAACACAAGACTGTGTTTTTTTGGTGGCATTGAAAGTGATCTCACCCCCTATTGAAGGATGGTATCTCCACACCCTCAGAGTTTAAAGCACTGGTCATGTGACCTTGAAGCTTGGGATGTCTGAACACAGCATGGTTTATCATATGATTAGGATGAATGGAATGTACTATCAGTAGCAAAGCTGTGATAGGATAAATGATTGTGGGTAGTCACTTATATTTGCAAAAAGGAGGTAAGTGACAGAACAGAGCTCTGAGGTATTCTTGCATGATAGTATCACTTGAAAAGAAGCCATCCACCATGCATACAATGAATGGGGGGGTGGGGGGGGAACTGCCTACCCAATTACAGAGGACAGCAATTTGTTCAGAAGACCTTGTTGCCAAATATGATCAAAAGCTCGGGAAATGTATAGAAAGACAACATATGTTTCTCCAAACTTTTCTATGGCAAGTGTCTGGTGGTGGGTGATGTAGGCTAAAAAAAGTCAGCAGTTATCTTTACTGATGGACCTCTAGGTATTATTAAAACACTTAAGGAATTGAACAACGTAGTTAAGGATATAAATTAAATTAAACTTTAATAAATATTTTCCGATATTTCGACAACGTCACGTCGCCATCTTCTAAAGGAACTTACAAAAAAAGTTACGTGCACGTAGGCACTACAACACAGAAACTGGGAATGAAGAGATGAAGCTATTGTTCTCCTAACAGTCCTGATGGTGCCCTCTAGCGGGCTAAGTAGGTGTTCTTGGCCGTTGGGCTAAAGGTCTGCTGATGTAGGCCTCCCAAATTTGGGGCAGTTGCATACAACCAAATTTGTTGAGGTTTGGAGAATTTCTTAGGACAGGCTGATTCCATAAAGAGTCTTTCAAATTTGTATTTGCTACGGTGTATCACTGTAGCTTTCTTCCACCGTATTCTGTGGCGTATATCCAGAGCATGGTCCGCAAGCCCAGAATGACTGTATTTGTGAAAACGGATGTAGTGCTTGTGTTCCGAAATTCTGATATTCGCTGTCCTGCCTGTTTGGCCAAAGTAAGACAGTTTACAACTGCAAGGGACCTGGTAAACACCAGGTAGGTCTAGGGGAAGTGGTTGGTCTTTAGTGGAGTGGATAAGGGATGCCAATTTTCTGTAAGGTTTGTAACAGGTGGTCAGGTCATGTTTTTTTAAGATTTTGGTAATCTTTTCTGAGGTGCCTCAGATGTAGGGAATGGTGATGGATTTAGAGTAATCCTTGTTGTGGAGGGGGGGGGGGGGATCTGTGGTTTGTAGGTTCTAATATTTTTTGGATTTTTTGGGGGGGGGTAGCCATTGGCTAAGAACATGTTGAGGATGTGATTTAGTTCAGTGTTTAGGGCCAAGTCGTTTAGCCCTGTTGTATAGTGTTTTCTTAAGGGGTGCTTAAGGGTCAAAGCTGTATAACTGAGAGGAGACCTCCACATAGCCTTTAAAGGAATGCGGAGAACCGACCAGGGCTTCTGACCTAATGTCCAATCCTCACCTTCTCGTGGTGCACCCTGTTGGGTATCTACTTGGATACTGAACGAACGAGGATGGGCTGGCAATATGGGATTTAGCCGACCAAATTGTATTCTTATTGGTTAAACCAAAATAAAAAATGATGGTACAACATGACAAAATTTCATGCCAGCTGGGGCGTTGCCTGGTTAAACAAGGCCCCCGTTGTTTTCGCCAGGGAACCAGGGCGAACAGTGAAAAGTCAGCTACTGGAACAAATTTGAAAACAAACCCCAAATCAACATCACCAGAGTTAAAGATCGGTACTATCAACGTAAGAAGCCTGAATGGCAAAGAAATGGAGCTAGCTGAGGAATTAGATAAGTACCAGATCGACATAATAGGAGTGACTGAAACAAAAAAGACCAAAACTGGTGAGATCTTTCTGAGCAATAAATACAAAATGTTATATTCAGGCAATGACAATCAAAGAAAAGAAGGAGTAGCCATAGTATTCAACACAAAATACGAGGCTAATCTTCTTGAATGGCAGTCAGTCTTAAGTAGAGTAATGTGGGCAAATATGAGAATGGGGAACTGGACAATGAGACTTATTTGTAGAAGTGGAGGAATTTTTTGAGGCTTTAGAAAAAGCAACTGACACAATGAAAAAGGAAAAGTTGGTCCTTTCTGGGGATCTAAATAGCAGAGTAGGAAATGATTGTGAGACATACAAAAATATTTTGGGAAAATTTGGAGAAAAGAGCAAAGCTAATAATAATGGCAAATATCTGTTGGATTTCTGCTCAGGACATCGACTGGTTATTACTAACACAATGTTCCAACATAAAAATATGCACAAATTCACATGGAGAGAAGAGGCAATAATAAGAAAAGTCTCATTGACTATGTTATTGTTGATAGTGATGTTTTCTCCCTGGTGCAAGACACCAGAGTGTACAGGGGATTTGAAATTGGAAGTGATCACTATTTAGTCTCGAGCAGGATAAAATTGAATTTCATATTGAAAAGAATAACATGTAAGAAAGTTTTAAAGCGAATAAAAGTTGAGCAGCTCTCAGATGTGAACTGTAGACTAAAATACAGAAAGATTATTAAAAAGAAAATGAAAGAGTTTGAGAACAGGAATCAAACCTTGGAGATTCAGTGGCAAACTCTGAAGAAAACATTGATTGATTCTGCCAGAGAGGCATGTGGTGAGGTTGTGTGCAAGGATAAAAAAAATCAGAACTCCCTGGTGGACACAGGAAGTTAAAGAGGCAGTGAAGGAAAAGAAGAAAGCATATCAAAAGTTCCTGGCAAATAAGTCAGCTTTTACTCTTACAGAATACAGAGACAAATGTAAGAAAGCTAAACAGTGTGTAAAACTAGCTAAACAAAAGTCATAGGAGGACTTTGGCAAGAATATAGAAAATAAATATCAAGAAGGTGGCAAAATATTCTGGAGGTTGTTGAAGAAGCTTAGGAATGGAGGAAAGAGTGCTGTAAAAGGAGTTAGAGATGATAAAGGTGATATGAAAACAGGAGAAAAAGATATCCTTGAAGTATGGAGTAATTACTTTGAAAAACTGCTAAATGAAACAAGCAGTGATGACAGCATAGTGAAAAAAACACTGACCAGGCATGCAGTCAGGAATACATATCCATACTTGAAGTAGAAAAAGCCATCAAACTCTTGAAATGTGGAAAGGCAGCAGGAGTAGATGATATACGACCAGAAATGCTGAAGTATGGTGGTATAAAAGTCTTACAGCGGATGCACTGCATAGTTCAGAAAGCCTGGACAGAAGGACGAATTCCCGATGATTGGAGTATAGCTCTCATAGTACCCATATATAAAAAGGGAAATAAAACTGAATGTGAGAATTACAGAGGTATTTCCCTACTGAGTGTTCCTGGCAAGATCTATGCAAGTATACTTGAGAAACGGTTGAGAAGAATTGTGGAAGAAAAGCTTGGTGAAGAACAAGCTGGATTCAGGCCAAATAGAGACTGTCAGGATCAGATCTTCACTTTACGACAAATAGTCGAGAAAGCATGGGAATATAACAAAGATCTGTATTTAAGTTTTGTCGATTTAGAAAAGGCATATGACAAGATGCCAAGAGAGAGAAGCTATTCAATATGCTGCAGTTATATGGTGTCAATGGGGCATTATATCAAATGATACTTAGTCTTTATTTGAGTTGTAAGTCAGCAGTTAGAATTGAAGGAAGTACAGGAAGATGGTTTAATGTTAAATCTGGTGTGAGACAAGAATGTATATTATCCCCTCTGTTATTCATTATCTATATGGATCACATTATGAAGGAAAGTGGTATTAAACCTGATATCAAAATTGGAAATGTTAATGTCAGCTCTTTGCTTTATGCAGATGATGTTATACTTCTAAATAAATCCGCTACAAGTCTGCAAGATTCTCTGATAAATTGAATAGATGTTGTAATAGATATGGTATGAAGGTCAGCAATAAAAAGACAAAGACAATGAAAATAGGCAGAATCATTGAAAATGTCAACTGCATTGTGAACGGAGAACCTGTGGAACAAGTAAAACATTTCAGCTACTTAGCCACAATTTTTACTGAAGATGGTAAACTAAATATAGAAATAGACAACAGAATCAGCAAAGCTGGTATGGTGCAGCATAGAAAACCTTACACTCCAACATACTGACATAATGGTCAGCTTTGATGTCTCCTCTTTATTTACAAATGTCCCACTCAAGGAAACTTTAGAGCTAATCCAAGCTAAATTTTCTCCCGATATCTCAGCCTTATTTCAGTTCACAATGAACTCAGGCTATTTCGTTTGGCAGGGAAAATTCTACAAACAAATAGAGGGGACAGCCATGGGTTCACCACTCTCCCCACCCTTGGCCAATTTCTTTATGGAGACCTTTGAAGAAAAAGCCTTAGCCTCTGCCCCACAAAAACCAACCATATGGCTTCGCTACGTTGATGATGTGTTCGCTATTTGGCCACATGACTCTGAAACACTTCTCTCCTTCTTAACACACTTAAACAACCAACACCCCAGAATCAAATTCACTCTGGAAAAAGAGGAAAACAACAGCCTCCCTTTCTTAGACACACTAGTCACCCGCCAGCCTAATGGAACCTTGGTTTTCTCGGTTTACAGAAAACCCACCCATACAGGCAGATACATTCACCAACAATCCCCCCCCCCCCCTCACAACAATATGGAGTAGTGAAAACACTATACATCATCATCAAATTCCTGCCATGTACCCTCAAGGGGTGTACAGGATATGACAGTACTACATGAAAAAATTACATCATTACTAACTTCCTATCTACAATTTTCCTCCAAATCAGTCTGTTACTTGTCAAGACTCCAACATTATCAGATCTTATATTTCTATCATCTAAGGCACTTTGTACCGTATCAATCCACCTATATCTTGGTCTTCCTCTGGGTCATTTTCCTGCCAACTTGGCAGAGAACACTTGTTTTGCTAATCTTTCCTCTCCCATTCTATTTAAGTGACCATACCACCTGAGATTAGCTCTGCTAACGCATTCCTGGATGCTGACAATGTCAAGTTCTTTCCTAATATCCTCATTTTTAATATGATATTGCCATTGATGCCATCTGTTCATGCCACTAATCTTTCACAGGACTCTCATATCTGCAGTCTCTAGTCTGGTCAAGTGTTTTACTTCTGACCCAGCTCTCAGATCTATAAGTTAAAACTGGTTTGAACACTGTCTTGTATACAGCTAATTTAGTGTTCCGACTAATTTCTCTCTTATTCAATATGAATTTATTCAATTGACTTCCTACCATAACAGCTTTGTTGATTCTGTTGTCTATTTCCATATTTAATTTGCCATCTTCACTAAAAATCGTGCCTAAGTAGCTGAAATGTTTTACTTGTTCCACAGGTTCTCCGTTCACAATGCAGTTGACATTTTCAACGATTCTACCTATTTTCATTGTCTCTGTCTTTTTACTGCTGACCTTCATACCATATCTATTACAACAGTTATTCAATTTAGTCAGGGAATCTTGCAGACTTGTAGCAAATTTATTTAGAAGTATAACATGGTCTGCATAAAGCAAGGAGCTGACATTAACATCTCCAATTTTGATATCATGTTTAATACCACTTTCCTTCATAATGTGATCCATATAGATAATGAATAACAGAGCGGATAATGTACATCCTTGTCTCACACCAGATTTAACATTAAACCATCTTCCTGCTTCCTTCAATTCTAACTGCTGACTTACAACTCAAATACAGACTAAGTATTGCTTGATATAATGCCACATTCACACCATATAACTGTAGCGTATTGAATAGCTTCTCTCTTGGCACCTTGTCATATGCCTTTTCCAGATCGACAAAACTTAAATACAGATCTAGTGCAAGTGAATTTAAGGGAAGGTATGATAGCTGGTTTGGGTCATTTATAGAATCCCGGGAGGTTTCAGATAATAATAATAATAATTTAGAGGAGGAAGACTGGATGACGAATATCATTTATATCATGCCAAAGATGGATGTTAAAGTGAAGTTTTTTTATAGGGATTCTGGCATGTTTGCTTTGGATACTGTTTGGTCAGACTTTTTTGAGGGAGATTTATGTCAATTGCAATGTTACTATCAATATTCGTACATTTTGTTGTTGGTCCAAGGTTAGTTGAGGCCATGTTCCCCCATGGCTGTGACAGTGTCTTCCACATATCAGTTTACTTTACTCAATAGAGCATGCAGTAGCCAAATTATTCACCAGCTGACTGGGAAGCCTCCTGTATTAGCTAGATGGCCAGCCTGGAACATCACCTGTTTTATTAATGTATCCCCAAAATGGAGGTTTTAGGGCAGGGGTTCTCAATCTGGTTGTGGTCGCATTCAAAATTGGGAAGAGTGGCAGGCACCAATATTTTTTTCTATGAAAATTTATGCTTGCTTATCATATCAAATGATAATTAACTAAGAAAGTAGGATAAATACACATTTATTATACGTACAAGTAAATTATTTGATAATCTTTGTCATTATAATTATTAAAAATAAAACGCAATTTCATATATAAGATATTTTTTCTTCTGATTTATATAGAAATGTAGTTTAAAAAAAAAAGAAATTATTTTGATTCTGATACAATACCATCGCACAATAAGCAAAAAACATTTCTCTTCTTCCCATTAATAGGTTTGTTGTTTTTTTTATTTGGATTACTCATTTTGGGGCAAAATTTTTAAACAAGAAACCAATGTATAGTCAAAACATGTCCACAACACTGGTGAAGTGGTGACGCATCCCTCAAGCACATGGTTGCCAGTAGACTAAATACCTAAAACATATGCACAAAATTGGTACTGGTAACACTTGCACGCAGAGACAGAGGAATTACAAAATGTTTGTAATATAACATATATGTTAACATTTGTTTGCAATTTCAATATATATTACTAGAAGACATATTTTCCAGTTTTAATTTTATTTTTTCCTTATTTAATATTAATAATTGACAGCTGGCGCATGCAAATAGCGCTGTGGGCACAGATTTGAGAGCCGTTGTTTTAGGGTCTGTAAGTATGTTTGGCATGCTCTTGAAGAGTATCAGTCATACTGCATGGAGAAGCAGAGGATAGAAACTGGAACCCCTGCTCTAGATGCCAAAACATGGCATTTGCTACTTCAGGCTTTTAACAAGCTCAGAGGTTGGTGGGTGTTTCACTGGGCAATGAAGGTCATCTGTCACCTAGATGACTGGTTGGCATTTCCTCCTATCAGGAAGAAATACTTTTGCAACATGTGTTCACTTTTCTACATAGAAATAAAATAAATGTGGAAAGTTGAAATTTTATTTTACATCCCAATATATGTCTGTGTATATATATCTTGTTTAGGTGAATTTTATGGACAGACAAATATTGGGATGTAAAATAAAATCTCAACTTTCCACATTTATATATATAACTACAACAATGGATGTTTACACACATGATATGTACATCCACACCTATCAGTAGATTATGGGCTTGAAATGAGGACCTTGTCTTTCAAGACAGGTTTTGTAGCACATAAAAAGGTTCTCTGTCATCTTGGAGGACAAGGGTTGGGACATCTGCTGGACATATCAAGTAATTTTATCCCTTAGTTCAAGGTTTGGAGGTTGATCAAGGTGGAATACTCATTCCTTCAGCATATCCCAAATGAAGGGACCAAGTGATGCGAGATCAGGAGAACATGAAGAGTACAGGAATTCTGTGAACCCCAAAATGAGCTTCCCAGGGAAGTGTTCTAATAAATAGGCTCTAGAATCACGTGATGCGTGACAGGTTGCTCCATCCTGTTGGAATACCTGTGCACGAAATAGAATGTGGCCTTGAACAGCATTTGCTATTGAAGGTCATGGTTACACCACCTTCACTTTGGTATGTAGCACACCATGGTTACCCACCAATGAAGTAGGGCCCAGTTATGCCATGGCCAGAAACCACAGACCAGGTGGTGGTGACTTTCTCACTGTGAAGAGGTTTCTCTTGGACAAATTCAGGTCTTGAGAAACCAAAAACATGTAGGTTGATCTGTTTACATGACGGCTTAGATGGAAATGCACTTTGTCTGGCACCCAGCTTCTTATGGATTCTCTGTAGTGACTGCCTCAGTATACCAAGTTTTACCACTATTCAGTGTTGACTGCATTTTGGAGAACACTTGCTTTGCCATATGCCAGTGATTCTCATTTGTGTTAACAGTTCATGGTCTCCCCAAATTCCCTTAGAAATGATGAACAAACCGCTCACAAACATGTTGTAGGCTTGGACCATTTGCTCTACCAACTCTGTATGAATGAAAATAATTGCTCAACAATAAATGTCAACACTACTGCTACAGCTAAATGTAATGACGTAGACTGCACGTGATCTTTATTAATGTACATGCAATAGAACAGCATATCTCATAGCGCATGTACTGAAGAGGGTGTCGCAGTGCTGTTTTTTTTTTGCACCAGACCATATATACAGTATATGTGTGTGATCATTATGAACAAAGACAATGAAATTTTCCTATTGTTACATTCAACCCTACAATAGTTGAACTATATTTCTGGAGAATTTAGTGATCCACTTCATTGCTTTGTCAGCTAACTTTTTCTAAACTAATTTATAACAGAATCATATAGAAGTTGACATCAGAATATGTTACTTGTGCATTTCATGCTGTTACACTTTGGTTTGAAATAAATAGGCACTTTTGGAGAAAACTTGAGGCATCTGTATGCAGATAAATATCTGCAAAAAAAAAAAGAAGAAATTAGCAATGTTCCACCAGCACTTTATCCCAGTCCTTTAAGATTGTGATATTATCAGTTAAATTCCATATCTCTTTTTCTTCCACAAACTGCTCTTGCATGCTATAATTATTGATATTTAGATAACTACATGATTTTTCTGATGAAAAATGATACTATTTCATACTGTTAAAAAATAAAGTGGTATGTAGCCATCCCCTGTCTCAAAGGTTCCATGCATATCAGATGTTCTAAACCTATATAAAAATAAGTTCTTTACTTTATTGACATTTAAATTTTATCAGTTCTGGTGATAAAGATGATTTTTCTATCTGAAATTTAGGTCAAAGAAATCAATAGCATTCAAACTTATTAAACCATGCAAAAAAAAAAAGCTATTAGTACACTGTTTTGTTCTTGTAAAAAATATAAGTCAATCGACATTAATCCTATGCAAGTGAAAATTGCAGAAATAATAATGAAGATTGATTTTTTTTACAATTATTTTTCTAGTCAAAAAAATTGCTTTATTGGCTAAAATTTTAGCAGAATTTGTTTCACTCGACAAATTATTGCAGGAGCCTCATTATGATCCTACGTAGGTCAGTCAGTAATGATGATGTCCTCTGGCAGGCACATTGTGTCCTTGTTCAAATCCTATATGGAACGTGAAGAACCTTTGTATGAACTTTTCAATAAGAGGCCAGATAATATATTTATCTGGCCTCTTATTGAAATGCAGAGTTATTCCACCCAAAACTTTTTTTGATCCTGCAAGACAGCCAAACTAGCTACAGAGCACACAAGACATAAGCTATATAGATAGGATTAATGATCTTATCTTAATTATTTTTCTAAAAACCCAAATTATGTGGCCATACAGGCTACCAAGCCTAGCACATTAAAAGGGAAGGCAAATCTCGTTTCAATAAGATAAACTGATATCAGCTGCACTATTTTCTATCTACCTTAATACATTCCACCACAAGTATTATCAAACAGGGTTATTTTGTCCTGAATAAGTAGATAGCATAAAGCAATTTTGGTAATTCTAAAAACAATTCACCCAGTCAATTGTAGCAAGAAAACTTTTATTTCCAAATTGTACATCTCCTTTATGAGAAAAAATGTCATATATGCAAATTTTCCAAGCAAATATATATTAGAAAGTAAATTCACAGCTGATATTATGATACACATCCCTATGTGTATATTACCTAACACTTCAAATAAAATGAAATGTGATAGGAAAATTTTTAAACTACAGATGAAACTTAATAGTTAAAATTAAAACAAAATTATCAAAATAACCCAGTTATATATTTTTAAGATAGAAAACTGTTCAGTATTAATAACATGTTGTAAATGTTGAGTTAAATTTCACAGCCAGATCAGTTCACAAAAATAAGCATAATATATCTTTAATGTCATACATATATTCCCTTTCATTATCTGTAGACTTGGTAGTGTAGTATATTCTGAATTTATTCTTGAGCTAACAAATTTCAGTCTTCATTATAAATGCCAGAACAGCAAAGTCATTTCACATGTAAAAACTTTGGAATTTTGACACTTGATACCTTTCTCAAGGAGATCACAAATTTGACAACTTGTCAGTAATTCAAAAGTAACGTCCTCCTTGGGTTTTCAGTATCGATTAATATCAAAAAGCCTCACCATGTGAAACTGAGGCAATTTTGGCAACAACACCAATGTTAAAAATAGGAAATTTATTACAAAATGCATAGAATCATACTTGGTGTAGAAACTTGTCAGGAAAAATCTGAAAAATAAAATCTATAGTCAAACATCAAACGTCTATATTCATAAAGCATAGAATAATCATTAGAAGTTATTGGCTGAATCATTACCTACTTCCTAAATTAAGAATATTATTTTAAAAATTTATTGTGGCAAATAGTCAATAGAATTATTCACAAACTTTTTCGAAATGGGAATGATTTTTTAAATATCTTCAAATAAATAAAAAATTAGTATGAATTGAAATGTGATCAAAAGTAAATGATTGGAGATAATAATAAAACGATGCTGTTTTTGTAAAAATAATCATGTATAATGGTATCATCCACAACAACTTAGAGATGAATCCACAAATTTTCATACTGGTTTCATGATATTCCATCAAGAAAAACCAGAATTAATGTATTGCTATCATTTTAAATAATACTGACAATAAAAATTGTTTAAGTATAACCAAATTGGATTCAGGCAACACATTTCATTCCACCAGCCAGATCCGAATTACTATTTCATATAATTTCAAAACATTTTAGAAATAAAATTTTAAAGAAATCTGTTAAGCCATCCTTGAAGTATACTAGGATTTGGAATTTCAATAAAATCTGATTGGCTAGAGCTGCAGAACTTGCAAATGGAGAAAACAGACAGGCAGAAAGATCAAATGAGTCTAATAGATACTTATGCATCATCAAATTCCTGCCATGTACCCTCAAGGGGTGTACAGGATATGATAGTACTACATGAAAAATTTACATTATTACTAACTTCCTATCTACAATTTTCCTCCAAATCAGTCTGTTACTTGTCAAGACTCCAACATTATTAGATCTTATATTGCTATTGTCTAAGGCACTTTGTACCGTATCAATCCACCTATATCTTGGTCTTCCTCTGGGTCATTTTCCTGCCAACCTGGCAGAGAACACTTGTTTTGCTAATCTTTCCTCACCCTTATGCATCTTGTGAACAATTTCCATAACAACCAAATCTATTTTGGTTGTTATGGAAATGTATTGTACACATAGTTTACAACCATTGAAAAAATCGATATGACTCAAATTTTTTTTGCTGAGATTCTAAATATCAAATTAGATAAAACTGCGTATATAATATTTTTGATCACAACATGCATAAGTATCTATTAGACTCATTTGCTCTTCTTGCCTATCTGTTTTCTCCATTGCAAGTTCTGCAGCTCTAGCTAGCCAGATTTTGTTGAAATTCCATATCTGGTATACTTAAAGGATGGCTTAAGAGATTTTTTTTTTTAAATGATTTTATTTCATGACTGTATGTGCAAAATTCAAAAACTGATTTTTTTAATTTTTATTTTAGAAAATAAAGTTTCTAAAATGTTTTGAAATTGTAGGAAATGGTAACTCAGATCTGGCTGGTGGAATTAAATATGTTGCCTGAACCCAGTTTGGTTACAATTAAATCATTTTTGTCAATATTATTTAAAATGTTAGTAATATAGTAATTCTGCTTTTCCTAGATGGAATATAATGAAATTTGAAAATTGTATCAAAATTTATGGATTCATCTCTATTTTGGTTTTGCTGTACTGTTTTTAGTGTGAAACGAGTCCAAGTGAAAATGGTTTTAGGTAGATGATTTAGCATACACCCTAAACATCAAATTTCATTTTATTCCATCCACCTCACATGCAAATAGCTCAACAAATTTCATAATAATTTCAATAAAATTTTTCCAGCCAGAAACAAAGAAGAATTAACTATTACACTTTTTTTTATAATGTTAGTCAAGTAGCTTTTATTTTATCGTCCTACATGTTTTGCCAATTTTTCTATCAGCATCTTCATGGAATACAAATTAGTAAGCTATATGAAGGTAACTAATTCATACAAAAAATTGGTATTGTGCGAGACAATGCACGTGTCTCGGGAACGTGATTTATTCATTATGGCTCATGATGTAATAATTGTCATGAAAGTTCATTTCTTTGATGTTTAATGATCTGATTAAAACTTTCCAAATTTCTGGTAAGGTTAGACCTTGATTCTTGTTTAGGTTTTCAGTTTTACAGGCGACTGTAGCTGCTTCCTTGAAGGTTCCTGAATGGTAGTTATCTTCTATATAGGGCATAAAGCTCTTATCCCACTCAATGTAATGGTTGGTAGAGGCAAAGTGGCAAGAAAGGCCTGAAATATCTTGTCTGTTATTTCTGACATATCCTGTGTGTTCTTTCTGTCTCATTTCGAAGCTTCTACAGGTCTGACCAACGTAACTTACACCACAGGAGCAAGGTATATTATATACTCCAGAGTACTTTAGAATGGATGAGGGTCTTTCAGTGATCTTAAAAATTTCCAAATAGTGTTGACCAATACATCAGTACTATTACTATTCCATTTGTCAGCAGCATTTCCAAAAAATTGGCTAACCTTCTAAAACCACATAATATCAGAGTAGCATTCAAGCCAGTCAACACTATTCGGAAATTTTTAAGATCACTGAAAGACCCTCATCCATTCTACAAGTACTCTGGAGTATATAATATACCTTGCTCATGTGGTATTAGTTACATAGGTCAGACCTCTAGAAGCTTTGAAACGAGAACGAAAGAACACATAGGATATGTCAGAAACAACAGACAAGACATTTCAGGCCTTTCTTGCCACTTTGCCTCTACAAACCATCACATTGAGTGGGATAAGAGCCGTATGCTCTATATGGAAGATAACTACCATTCAAGAACCTTCAAGGCAGCAGCTACAGTCGCCGTAAAACTGAAAACCTAAACAAGAATCAAGGTCTAATCTTACCAGAAATTTGGAAAGCCTTTAATCAGATCATTAAACATCAAAGAAATGAACTTTCATGACAATTACATCATGAGCCATAATGAATAAATCACGTTCCCGAGACGCGCATTGTCTCGCACAATACCAATTTTTTGTATGAATTAGAACCGTCAGTTATAACCTATTCTGTTACCTTCATATAGCTTACTAATTTGTATTCCCTGAAGATGCCGATAGAAAAATTAGCGAAACATGTAGGACGATAAAATAAAAGCTCCTTGACTAACATTATAAAAAAAAGTGTAATAGTTACAATCAATCTGATAAGCACTTAGGCATTTTGTGAAATGCACTTAACCCAAAAACATGTTAAATAAAAAAACATTATCAGTCTGGTTTGATAAAATCTTGAACAATTTGAGTCCTGAAAATACAACTGCTGGAAAATAAGTGTAGAATATTATGTTGATGCTTATTTTTCTAAACATTAACTAAATTTATGTAAATTTAGTCAGTAAATAAATAAACACTAAATTATTACACCAATATTTTGCCTTGGTCACCAAGGCATCTTCATGGGCACGCACATCCACACATACACAAAAAAAAAAAACACTGAGCATGTGTATGCAGGCATATTAGCATGAAAGCAAACACAGACTGGATCATAACAGTCCTAACTGGTGTCCTCGATGCAAGCTGCAATGAGGCACTTGCTGAAGGTCTCCAGATTTGATGTTGTAATATTGAAGAAGATACTAATCTCCTGGATTTATATCTTTCTGTATAAGAGGTTTTTACCTACTGAATCTGGTGATCCCTAAAGTAAGGGGGATAACTGTCATTTTTCTTTTCGATAGTGAAATGGATCCTTAAATCATGGCAAAAATAGAAAGAAGTATCTATACCCCCCCCTTCCTACATCGCACCAATAACATTTGATTGGACATAGTTAACATTTTAAAATCTGCAAAGAATCTCAAAAGGAACATGTGAATACTAAAGAAAACTACAGAACCAGAATATCATCACTAAAGCAGATAAGAGTAATGCTGCAGCAGTACTCGATCACTCTGAGTGTGATCAAGATCTACTTAATGCTTGACAAAAAAAAAAAAAAAAAGCACTCCAAAAATTAATAGACAGTTATATCCTGGCCTCCATAAACTTAAACCTTAGAATTATAAGGAATAAATCATGGGTACATTAGTAAAAAGTCTCCCTTTTTACTAATGTACCCATTAAAGCAATTTCAGAACTCCTACAGATTATGAGAAGATGGGAAGTTACTAAATATGAAATTTTCAGTTACAGGGTGATATATATATATATGCAGAACTGTAAGACAAGTGATTATGACAACCTTGAGAGGCAGCTTGAAGCAATGCATAAAAATCTTGAAGAGAAAAATGATATTAGCAGTGCCTGAGAGAGATTGTCAAGAAAAATTGTTGAAAAATGACAGTTATCCCCCTTACTTTAGGGATCACCAGATTCAGTAGGAAAAAACCTCTTATACAGAAAGATATAAATCCAGGAGATTAGTATCTTCTTCAATATTACAACATCAAATACAGTGTATTGCTATCTGAAGAAAGCAATACACTGTATATCCAAAACAGCAGGATTTATAAAGATAAGTATTATCATGAAGCAAACTGAAAATGTTGTGGAAGGTATTATATACTTATAAGGTGATCAGCAAGCTCATGAGTGCAAGGAAGGTGGGCCAGCATGGCCACCTTTCCTGCACTCATGAGCTTGCTGATTGGGATGACAAAATCAGATTAAGAAGAAATTAGCTGAGTAAGTAAAAGAAAATCCAAAAGAGGACTTTCATTATGTGGCAAGTAAATGGAAGAGTGCTGATGGTAGTGAGGTGACAGAAGCAGACAAAATAGTTGATTTACTGAATAACCACTTTGCAAAGTGGTATCCAAGTGAGGGTGTTGCCATGACAGATGAGAATAGGGAGTTGATGAATTGAAAGTACTTGGGATATACGACTGCATATTGCAAGAATGTGCAAAGGAAATGGCAACGGTATGCTGTTTAACTTAAGTCTCAGCTCCAGTAAACTCCTAAGAGAGTGGAAGGAGGAGGATAAAACAGTTTTGCTGTATGAAGGAGGCTCCTTCAAGTAAATTATTTAGTAGGAGATTATAGACGAAATCAGTATCTCTGGAGCAGTGGTAAAAGATATTGGAAAAATTGTCAGCAAAGAAATTCAGGAATGAGTGACAGATACAAGAGTATGGAGGAACAAAATTCAGGAGAAAGCAGATGACTACTGGTGTGATACAAGGCTCTGTGCTCAGACCACTGCTGTTTAATTTGTACATAAATGAGGCAGGAAATTATTCAGTTGTTTACTGATGAGGCACTATCAGATAGTATAAAAGATTAGTGACCCAGATGTTGGGTGGCTCTGTGGATTGCTTCCTGATAAACTGAGAATTTGCAGGTTGCAAAAGTTGGTGGATATGTTAGAAACATTTAAGTTATTAAAAAGGATTTTGCAGTACTAATGCAGAGGAAATATTTCAGCACTTGGCTAGATGAGAGAGGGAGAAGAATAAGGGGGACATTGCTGAAAATTGAGCAAGGGCACATTCTTACTCATTTTCCAGGATGAGGACTAAATTGTTTTTGCTTGAAGAGTGGTGAATAAGTGGGATTAACTAACAAAGCACTCACGAGCCTTGTGAGTGCTTTGTTGGTCAATGCATCCAATGAGAGATACAATATATACTGGGTGGACAGTTTGGGCCTGTGATGAGTCTTCATGGTCTATAGAGATTTCCATGCAATACAATGAATGAATAAACCAAACTGTAGTTCTATCAAGAGAACGAGAAATACATTTAAAGACAATGCTGACTCAGGAACAGAGTGATTTGGATGGCTGATTTTTTTCAGAGACAAAAGTATAAGTACTCTTGTCTCATGAGTGGCAGCATAGAATGGGATAAAAATGGACTACTGTTATGAGATGTTTTGAATTTTTGAACATTTTGAATCACTATTCGGAAGAATTGCAGAGGATGAGTGATCTGAACAGGCACTGTGCTCTTCTGGTAAATTCTGGACTGTATCCTAATAGCTTGGTATCTTTAACATTTAATATACCCAAGGTAAAATACTTTCTACATTTATATCTCCTCCTGAGATTTTTATTTAATAAGGTTAAAACACCTTATGGTAACTTGTTCTGGTAAAATACTTATAAGCTCTGTATTATTAAAATCTTGATATTTCTAGCCTGGCTCCCACTGATGAGATCTCAATAAAGGTCGAAACCGGTCTGGGTAGTGGCCCCTTGACTTTAATACAAAGCATCATACATCTCCTCCAGATGTACTGTGCATTATGGGTAAATATTAAGATTAGTGATCAGAACTTATTCTACTTTTACCATGGTTATCTTGGTCTTGCATTACGTGCAGGCACAAACCTGACTTGTCTGTTTGCTTACTTGGGAAATGGAGTAAAACCAGGTATAAATTGCTTGGTATCTTTAACATTTAATATACCCAAGGTAAAATACTTTATACATTATATATATATATATAGGCGTACATATTTACTCAGTAGATAATGTTATGAAAAAATTAGTTTGAATGACTATAATATCGAGAATAAAAAGAATAAAGCTCTTTATTCTTAATGCTGAGATAGTACTAGTTTCGTCGAACAAAATTCAACTACTTCAGGTATCAAAGACCAAGAATTATGTAAAATAACAGAGACATAATAAAATTACGCAACAGAACTAATATAAAAGACCGAAATACAGTTTAAAACAGGAATGCGTGCTGGAATTCCAATTAAAGTCGAATCTAAAGAAATATCAAGGGATATTTCTTTAGATTTGACTATCTTCCTTTCGAGTTCATCGTAACACCTATGAATATTAGAAGTTTGTGGCCAGTCTATTGGGTGTTGAAGGCCTTCATCCGCGTTAATAGAGAAGAGAATGTAGCTTGAGAGAGTGCTGGCCCTATTGTAGGATATGTTTCTTCTGTGTTCCTCAATACGTAAAAGGATAGATTTAGCCATCTGACCATAATATGGTTTGCCACATTCACACAAGATCTTGTAGACTCCTGGATACTGCAGAAGAAGAAGATATTTTTTTTTTTTAGGTCTACTTAGTATTGATCGAAGTTTTGGAAACGTAGTGAAATAAGTTCTAATGTTGAATTTCCTAAGAATTTTCACCAGTTTTGGGGAGAAAGCTGATGTATAGTAAAGATATGAATATGAATGTTCTTGGGGAAGAAGAATCTTCAATAATAGGAGAACGACGGTGAGAGATAAATTTATCAATTTTCTTAAGAGAGAAACCATTGTTGACAAAAGTCCTTTTTGGTAAATTAAGCTAATTTTCAATCTCTGTTTCATCTATTAGTAAAAATCTGGCACGTTGTGCCAGATATGTCTCTGTCTTGTTATTGCTGACCTTCATCTTCATACCATATCTATTACAACAGTTATTCATTTTAGTCAGGGAATCTTGCAGACTTGTAGCAGATTTATTTAGAAATATAACATCATCTGCATAAAGCAAAGAGCTGATATTAACATCTCCAATTCTGATATCAGGTTTAATACCACTTTCCTTCATAATGTGATCCACATAGATAATGAATAACAGAGGGGATAATGTACATCCTTGTCTGACACCAGATTTAACATTAAACCACCTTCCTGTACTTCCTTCAATTCTAACTGCTGACTTATGACTCAAATAAAGATCAAGTATTGCTTGATATAATGCCCCACTAACACCATACAACTGTAGCATTTTGAATAGCTTCTCTCTCATAGCAGCTTGTTATATGCCTTTTCCAGGTCTACAAAACTTAAATACAGATCTTTGCTATATTCCCATGATTTCTCAACTATTTGTTGTAAAGTGAAAATCTGATCCTGACAGCCTCTATTTGGCCTGATTCCAGCTTGTTTTTCACTAAGCTTCTCTTCCACAATCCTTCTCAACCATTTTTCAAGTATACTTGTATAAATCTTATCACAAATACTCAGTAGAGAAATACCTCACATTCAGTTTTATTTCCCATTTTATATATGGGTACTATGAGAGCTCTACTTCAATCATCTGGAATTCGCCCCTCTGTCCAGGCCTTCTGAACTAATGCAGTGCAGCCATTGTAAGACTTTTATACCTCCATATTTGAGCATTTCTGGTCGAATATCATCTACTTCAGCTGCCTTTCCACATGTCAAGCTTTTGATGGCTTTTTCTACTTCAAGCATGGATATGTATTTCTGATTGCACACCTGGTCAGTGTTTTCTACCACTGTGCTATTATTGAGTAGTGAGATGGGAAAGGAGAACTTGTTGACATTCGATTTAAAAGCCTGCATATTGTATTCCTTGGGAAATCAATCAGGGGCAGACTGTTCCACAGTACAGCAGTAGCAGGGATTAAGGAGGAGGAAAAGAAACTTGTTCTGTGGGTTTCAAGGTGTACTGTGAAGGGATGTTGGGAAGTGGCTGTATGTGTTCCGATGGGTTTAGTACAGAGTGGGGGAATTATTGATGCTGTTTCAGATGAGCATTTTCCATGAAAATATTTGTAGAATGTACAAATTGCAGAGACTAAATGTCTATGTGAAAGTGGAGGGAATGAGTTGGTAAGAGATGAATCATTTATCAGTCTAATTGCTCTCCTCTGTATTGAGTCGAGCATTTTGAGGGAGCTTTTAGGAGCCCCACTCCAAATGTGAGAACAGTATTTGATAGCTGGAGAGATATGTGATTTGTATGAGGTTAACAGCTGTTTTGAAGTGAAGTAACATCTTGAGTGAAAGAGAAAGCAGAGTTTTTTGGAAGCAGAAGATGCAATGGTTGTGATGTGTTTATGCCCGGAGAGGCCTGATATCAACGTAATTCTGAGAAGAGAAATTTCATCTTGTCTGGGAATTTGAGTGTTATCAAAAATAATACTGGGGGTAAATGGTTCTTCATCATCATCAAATTCCTGACATGTACCCTCAAGGGGGTGTACAGGATATGATAGTACTTCATGAAAAATTTACCTCATTACTAACTTCCTATCTACAATTTTCCTCCAAATCAGTCTGTTACTTGTCAAGACTTCAACATCATTATCAGAGCTTATATTTCTATCGTCTAAGGCACTTTATACTGTATCAATCCACCTATATTTGGGTCGTTTTCCTGACAACCTGGCAGAGAACAATTGTTTTGCTAATCTTTCCTCGCCCATTCTGGTCACTTGAACAGAATGGGCGAGAGATTAGCTCTGCTGACGCATTCCTGGATGCCGGCAATGTTCCTAATAACCTCTTTTTTAATATGATATTGCCATTGATGCCATCTGTTCATGCCTCTAATCTTTCTCAGGACTCTCATATCTGCTGTCTCTAGTCTTTGGTCAAGTGTTTTACTTCTGAGCCAGCTCTCAGATCCATAAGTTAAAACTGGTTTGAACACTGTCTTGTATACAGCTAATTTAGTGTTCCGACTAATTTCTCTCTTATTCCATATGAATTTATTTAAGGTGACATTTTCAACGATTCTACCTATTTTCATTGTCTTTGTCTTTTTATTGCTGACCTTCATACCATATCTATTACAACAGTGATTCAGGGAATCTTGCAAACTTGTAGCGGATTTATTTAGAAGTATAACATCGTCCGCATAAAGCAAAGAGTTGACATTAACATCTCCAATTCTGATATCATGTTTAATACCACTTTCCTTCATAATGTGATCCATATAGATAATGAATAACAGAGGGGATAATGTACATCCTTGTCTCACACCAGATTTAACTGGTAATTAGCTTACGGAATTAACAATGCATATAAAAGATATTAATTAAAGGGAACTTTAATGAATAACTTCAATATTTCAGCAACGTCATGTTGCCATCTTCAGGAACATAAAAATATGGTATGTGCATGCAGGCATTAACAAAAGCAAATGAGGAGGAAGGCAAGAAACTAATATTGTTCCTAAATTACTAACGGTGCCCTCTGGCAGGCTAATTTGGTTGTCTTGGCCATTGGGCTGAAGTTCTCATAAAGTAAGTCTCCTAAATTTGTTGAGGTTTGGAACGTTTTTTAGAGCTGCTGATGATTCCATGAATAATCTTTCATACTTAAACATGCTGCAGAGTATTATTTTAGTTTTCTTCCAAGGAATTCTATGGTGTCTATCTAAAGCATGGTCTGCCAGCCCAGAGTGGCTGTACTGGTGAAACCAGATGTAGTCTTTGTGTTCTGAAATCTTGATATTTGCTGTCCTGCCTGTTTGGCCAAAGTAGAACAAATAATTAATTAATATCCTTTATATGCGTTGTTAATTCCATAAGCTAATTACCAGTTATGTATGACCAATGTATAAGCCTTGCTACTAGAACCAGATTTAACATTAAACCATCTTCCTGTACTTCCTTCTATTCTAACTGCTGACTTGCAACTCAAATAAAGACTAAGTATTGCTTGATATAATGCCCCATTGACACTATATAACTGTAGTGTATTGAATAGCTTCTCTCTTGGCACCTTGTCGTATGCCTTTTCCAGATCGACAAAACTTAAATACAGATCTTTGTTATATTCCCATGATATCTCAACTAACTGTCGTAAAGTGAAGATCTGATCCTGACAGCCTCTATTTGGCCTGAATCCAGCTTTTCTTCCACAATTCTTCTCAACCGTACTGGCATAAATCTTGTCCAGAACACTCAGTGGTAGAATTACCTCTGTAATTCTCACATTTAGTTTTATTTTCCTTTTTATATATGGGTACTATTAGAGCTCTACTCCAATCATTGGGAATTCGTCCCTCTGTCCAGCCTTTCTGAACTATGCAGTGCAGCCACTGTAAGACTTTTATACCACCATACTTCAGCATTTCCATATTTCAAGTCTTTGATGGCTTTTTCTACTTCAAGTATGGATATGTATTCCTGACTGTATGCCTGTTGAGTGTTTTTTACCACTGTGCTATTACTACTTGTTTCATTTAGCAATTTTTTGAAGTAATTACTCCATAATTCAAGGATATCTTTTTCTCCCGTTTTCATGTCACCTTTATCATCTCTAATTCCTTTTATGGCACTCTTTCCTCCATTTCTAAGCTTCTTCAACAACCTCCAGAATATTTTGCCACCTTCTTGATATTTATTTTCTATGTTCTTGCCAAAGTCCTCCCATGACTTTTGTTTAGCTAGTTTTACACAGTGTTTAGCTTTCTTAAATTTGTCTCTGTATTCTCTAAGAACACAAGCTGACTTATTTGCCAGGAACTTTTGATATGCTTTCTTCTTTTCCTTCAATGTCTCTTTAACTTCCTGTGTCCACCATGGAGTTCTGATTTTACTATCCTTGCAGACAACCTCACCACATGACTCTCTGGCTGAATCAATCAGGGTTTTCTTCCAAGTTTGCCACTGAATCTCCAAGGTTTAGTTCTTGTTCTCAAACTCTTTCATTTTTTCTTCAATAATCTTTGTGTATTTTAGTCTACAGTTCACATCTGAGAGCTGCTCAACTTTTATTCGCTTTAAAACTTTCTTACATGTCATTCTTTTCAATATGAAATTCAAATTTATCTGCTCAAGACTAAATAGTGATCGCTTCCAATTTCAAATCCTCTGTACACTCTGGTGTCCCGCACCAGGGAAAAAACATCACTATCAATAATAACATAGTCAATGAAACTTTTCTTATTCCTTGCTGCTGCTTCTCTCCATGTGAATTTGTGCACATTTTTATGTTGGAACATGGTGTTAGTAATAACCAGTCCACGTCCTGAGCAGAAATCCAACAGGTATTTGCCATTATTATTAGGTTTGCTCTTTTCTCCAAATTTTCCCAAAACATTTTTGTATGTCTGACAATCACTTCCTACTCTGCTATTTAGGTCCCCAACAAGGACCAACTTTTCCTTTTTCATTGTGTCAGTCAAAGGTTTCTCTAGAGCCTCAAAAACTTCCTCCACTTCTACCTTAGTAAAGCCTTCTGTGGGACCATAGGCACAAATAAATCTCATTGTACAGTTCCCGATTCTTATATTTGCCCACATCACTCTACTTGAGACTGCCTGCCATTCAGGAAGATGAGCCTCGTATTTTGTGTTGAATACTATGGCTACAACTTCTTTTCCTTGATTGTCATTGCCTGAATATAACATTTTGTATTTATTGCTCAGAAAGATCTCACCAGTTTTTGTCTTTTTTGTTTCAGTCACCCCTATTATGTCGATCTGGTACTATCTAATTCCTCAGCTAGCTCCATTTCTTTGCCATTCAGGCTTCTTATGTTGATAGTACTGATCTTTAACTCTGGTGATGTTGAGTTGGAGTGTGCTTTCAGATTTGTTCCAGTAGCTGACTTTTCACTCTGGTTCCCTGGCAAAAACAAAGGGGGCCTTGTTTAACCAGGCGACACCCCAGCCGACACGAAATTATGTCATGTTGTACCATCATTTTGTATATTGGTTTAAGCCAATGAGAATACAATTTGGTCAGTTAAATCCCAAATTGCCAGCCCATCCTCATTCGTTCAGTATCCAGTTAGATACCCAACAGGGTGCACCATGTTTGTGGGACATAAGACAGAACTGGGTTTTACTAGCGTTGAATTCGATGAGGTTATCTGAACCCCATCAGAGGGTGTCATGGAGGTCCGAATTAAGGGAAGTTTTGGTTGATGTTCTGTGGGTCGAAGTGAGTTGTGTAGGGTAAGGTTTATCAAATGAAAGGGAGGAGTGCAATGTGCTGTCATCTGCAAAACTGTGTATTGGGTTGGAGGTCAACTGAAGTAGGTCATTGATGTACAGAAGGAAGAGGGTCGGTGAGAGAACTGAATCTTGTGGGACCCCAGCATTAGTTGGATGGTGGGAGGATAGGGAGCCATCTACCATCACACAGTGTGCGTCCAGACAGGAAGCTGGCAATCCATCTGCAGAAGTCCTGAGACAGTCCAAATGATGGAAGTTTGTTTACTAAGCCTTTGTGCCAGATCCGGTCAAAGGCTTTAGAGATATCAAGTGCAACTACTTGAATTCGGCAAATTTTTCCATGGCATATGTCCAGGGTGATATATGAGAGAGGTCACCTGTTGATCGGCATCGACAGAATCCGTACTGGTGGTCACTTAATAGCTGGGTACCTTCAAGGTAGAGTAGGAGTTGAGAATTGATGGTTTTCTCCATCACTTTAGATAGGACTGAGATGAGTGAGTGAGATAGGGCAGTAGTTAGATGGCAGCAATTTGTCACTCATTTTGGGAAGGGGTTGAATATACGCCAATTTCCAGGATTGGGGATATATACCAGTGAAGTAAGAGTGTGTGTACAGACAGCATAGGATAGGAGGCAGTTCTGCTGCACAGACCTTCAGGACAATTGGAGGAATGCCATCAGAGCCAGGAGACTTTTTTGTGTCTAATTATGATCTCTTTCTAGCAAAAGGATACAGGAGGCATTGTATGTTGGGCAGTTGGAATGACTGGGGAGCATTTGCCATTGTTAGGTATGCGTGCATTGGAGGCAAAGTGTGAAGCCTTTAGCCAAAGGTTAGCTTTTTCTGTGGGTGATGTTGCAATTGAGCCATCTGGGTATAATAGGGGTGGGAGTAGTGTAGGGCAAAAGTTGCAACCAATTGCTTTGGCAAGAGACCAAAAGGCATGGCTGCCACTAGGACAGGCTGCAAGTTTCCTGCTTTTTGCCTGTTCAAATTCTGTTTTGGAATCATTGATAATTTTTTTGCATCTGTTTCGGGCTTCAGTATAGGCACTGAAGGAGGATGAGTTCTTAATTTGAGCCAGCTGTAGTATGCCTGATTTTTCATTTGTACAGCCTTGGCACATCTTTTGGAGAACCAGGGTTTGGATAGGGGAACGGCAGTTCAGAGAAGTGTGGGGAATGTATGTTATCATGCCAGTGAGGATTACTTTGGTGATATGCTCGGTGCATACGTTTGGATTGGAGGACTGCAAACAATAGTCCAACCATGGGAATGAAGCATAGTAGTCTTGGAGGCTGTCCCATTTGGCATTGTTATAATGCCAAACTGCTCTTGTGCAGGTGTGACTGTGTAAGTGTTGTTGCATAGGCAGTAGATGAGAACTAAGTTGTGGTCCGAATTACCCAGGTGGCTCACTACATTCACTGTATATTGTCGTTGGTGATGGCAAATATTTCAGTGTCTCTGCCTGCAGGATCTGTACAACTGGAAGAGGAAAGCAGTTGGTGTTATGGACATTAAAATCACCTAGGACATAGATGGCAAACCTATGGCATGCGTGCCAGAGGTGGCACGTCAACGATTTACAGGTGATATCCTTTTATATGCTTATAAATTATTCAACTTTTTTTTTTAATTGTTACAATACATACAAGTTAAATTTTGTTTTACACGAGATGAAGATGTGCATATGATTGGTGAAATTGCTACCAAAGACAAAGGCAACCGACAATTCTTGAGTTGAAATGCTAATTCTCTTCAACCGAATTCCATAACATCTGAAACTGTCATAACAACATTCACTATATATTTCTTAGTTTTAACACATTCACGAAGGGGTGTCGTTTATCGTTCCGATGGAACTTCTCATTACCAGCAGGCTCAACTCACACAAAGTTTCAGCCCTTGGTTGCTGCTTATTTGAGCTGGCAGACAAACTCACACACGCATTATATAGCATGTTTCGATTCGTGGTAGAATTTTATTTGAAGTTAGCGTTTGTGATCTGTCATAATGACATCGAGAATTTCAAATGCAATAAAACAAACACTTATTTCATGTAATTGGACAATAGTTTTTAGTTAGATACTGTGTTTCTGATGCAACATACGGTTTTGCTTGAGTCTATACAGCATAGTTCATGTGAGAGGTGACATGTGATTCTTTAGCTAGTGCCGTTGTTGAGAAATACATTACACAGACTGCAAAAGACTCTGTACCTTATTCAGGGATACAATAAAGCTACTTGTTTTTCTTGCATCTGCAGTATAATGGCTGTTGGGGAGGGTGTGTTGTTAACCTCGGGGAGCGAGTTACTATCGCCTCAATGTGAACATGTTCAAACATTAAATTATATATTTAGTTTAATCCTTTATCCAGTGTAAGCAAACAAATTTTGCACCTGACATATCTTCAGGACTGGGGCAACTCGTGGCAAAGGTAGACTGACTTAACATCACTTGCCTTAGTATCCCATAATGCAAAGCACATCTCCTTGCTGACACGTATAATGCTATGCATAATGGGAAGGGTCACTACCCAGACTGGTTGCAACCTTTATTGAGGTCTCTTCAGTTGAAGAGACCTCAATAAAGCAGAAGTCATATTTTTCTATACCAGTTGCCAAAAGTCGGCACTCTTTCAACATCTTTTTCTACTCCAGAGTTACTTAATAATAAGGCATGCAAATATGACGTCTGCATTACTTCAACCTTGGTATCACCTCTGGGGTCTGCTTCCACTGAAGAGACCTCAATAAAGGTCGAAACCGATCTGGATAGTGACCCTTCCCATTGTGCATAGCATTATACATGTCCGTAAGGAGATGTACTTTCCATTATGGATACTAAGGCAGGTGATGTGAAGTCAGTCTATCTTTGCCACGAGTTGCCTCAGTGTTTGTTTGCTTACACTTGGATAAAGGATTAAATTAAATACGTGGGTGGTCTGAAAAGTTCTCGGCCTCAACTAAATGGCAACACTATCAGCAAAATGTTTTTTTTTCTAAGTTGGTGCATCTGTCATATAAACATCCATGTGAAATTGTAAGTCATTCTATCAAGCAGTTTGTTTTACACAGCTATCTGATGCAAAAGTGTTGCCTGTATCCATTGAAATGGATAAAACTGAGTATTGCGCAGTTATAAAATAATTTGTAAAAGAAGTTTAACGGCAAAAGAAATTCATTCAAAGTTCATAAAAGTTTATGGGCACTCTTCTCCTTCATTTTCGACAATTAAGAAATGGGCTGCCGAATTTAAAACGTGGCTGTACCAGCCTTAAAGATGATCCATGTAAAGGACGTCAAAAAGTGTAACACCAGAAATCATTGATCAAGTGCACGGATGAGAGTTAGATTCACCATTACACACCAGAATTCAAACAGCAGTCAAAACAATGGACAGAAGCCGGTTGTTCAGCACCAAAGAAGACAAGGTCATGGCATCGGTGTTTTGGGACGCTAAAGGCATTTGGTTCATTAATTATCTTGAAAAGGGTAAAACAATAACCGGGGAATATTATTCCGATCTTTTAACTAGACTAGATGAAAAAAATGTGTGAGAAAAGACCCGGTTTGCGGAAGAAAAAATCGTCTTTCATATGAACAATGCGCCTGTCCACAAAGGTGTTTTGGAAATGGGAAAATTAAGGGATCTGCACTATGAATTGTTGGAACATCCACCATATGTCCCAGATTTGGCTCCCTCTGACGTCTATCTCTTCTCAAAACTAAAACTCTTCCTTGCTGGTCAACGTTTTTCTTCGAATCAAGAAGTGATTGCAGCTGTAGAGGGGTATTTTGCAGATCTTAGCGACAACTACTACAGGGACGGGATAACGGTGCTGGAGAATCGCTGGAATAAATGTATTAGTCTAAATGGAGATTATGTTGAAAATAAAAATAATTTCAAAATTATAAATTCATTTTTTCATTGTTAGGCCGAGAACTTTTCAGCTCTCGGACACATGTATATAATTTATAGTCTAACCAAGTGAATAAACTTCCAACATCTTTCTCTAATCCAGAGTAATTTAATAAAAAATGTGACACCTTTTGGCAACTGGTATAGAAAAATGTGACTTCTGCATTTCTTCAACCTTGGTATCACCTCTGGATCTGGCTCCTATTGAAGAGACCTCAATAAAGGTCGAAACCGGTCTGGATAGTGACTCTTCTAATTATGCATAGCATTATACATGTCTGCAAGGAGATGTGCTTTGCATTATGGGATACTAAGGCAAGTGATGTGAAATCAGTCCACCCTTGCCATGAGTTGCCCCAGTCCTGAAGATAATTCAGATACAAACTTTGTTTGCTTTCACTTGGATAAAGGATTAAACTAAATATCATCTTCCTTATACTCTCTTTTACCTTGTGGTGTCGAGGGTCCATTGATCATCGGACCTCACTCTGTTTACAGGATAAGGTGGTCAGCCTTATGCCCCGGTGTATCCTATGGCCTGTAGTGTTGAGTTCTCAAGGCCAGTTTGCCTGCTTTGCGGGATGAAAAACCCCAGAATAAACTGGGGAAAAAACCATGCTGTCCGTGCCCAAGACTGGCTAACTTGGCTATGGCTCAGGAAGATCCTTCAGCTCCTCACGTCACCGACGGGAATCGAACCTAGGACACTCCTTCCGCAGGCATATGGTTGCGAAGCGCATAGCCACTACGCTAACCGCGCTATAGAAAAAACTTATTGTTACTGGCAGATACCTAGTCTATCCATAAATACTGTTACAAGTTGAACAGCACATAAACTTTAATTTATCATTAAATCAATTACAGCTTTCAGCACACATAAACCACATGTATAAAATGCATATAGCAGCCAGCACTCAATGATCAAAATGTCCCTCTTTGCTGCACAGACGTCCGAAGTCTGTGAGGCTGCATGTCAATGGCATGCACAACTTTCAATAGAAATGCTGCCACTGCTTGCTCAAAATGCACCTTCACTGGGGTGTTGTTTCTTGCAGGCTACTTTCTTAACTCTGACCACAATTAGAAATCCAATGGATCTAGATTATGACTTCCAGATGGCCACTCAAATGGTGATATGTGGGCACATTCATCTCCAACCACTGTTGTGTGGTTCTCGCCTTGTATGCAGGGGTTGAGTCCTGTCGAAAGGTTCACTACCTACTGTGAAACAAAGTGTTATTCAGGGCCATAGCGCAGGTTCCAGCACAGTGTCTTGATATGCTTTTGCAGAGATTTTGATCCCTTTCTTACAGAAATACAGCTTGGATACTCCCTTATATATCCCCCCCACCAAATCATCAACTGACATGGAGTGATGACCAGGTCATCACTGACATGAATCCATAAACTAAATATATAATTTATAATTTCCTGTACACCCCTTGAGGGTACATGGCAGGAATTTGATGATGATATAATTTATAGTCTAACCAAGTGAAAAAAGTTCCAATGTTCAAACATTTTTCGTGTGTGAGTTATACGCGAGGACAAGTTATATTCGAATAAATACGGTAAGCATTTCGCCGACAAGTTGACATCTGCTGCTTCTCCTGCTCAGCTGACTATGGTGAGTTACAATACATAAATATTTTTCTCACTACCGTTTTTTTTCAAACCGACATCATTAAAATCAATTTTACACTAAATAATATAAATTTATATATAAATAATTATTTATAAAATATTATAAATAAATATGTATATTATAAATTTATAAAAAATAAATTAAGTTAGATTAATTTTCTATTAACTTTTCTCTATTAAAAACTGCCTGGCAAGTCAGCAAGTCAATTGGTAAATTTTTGGCACACGCCACCACGTTAGCAACCTGATTTGCAAATTTTTGACATGCCCACATAAAAAAGGTTTGCCACCACTGACCTAGGAGGATGATTTCACTATTAGGAGAGTGGGACTGGAGGAAATTAGAGCTCAGAGTGGTTGGTGATCTAGATCCCCAACAAGGACCAACTTTTTCTTTTTCATTGTATCAGTTGCTTTCTCTAAAGCCTCAAAAAATTCCTCCACTTCTATCTTAGTAGAACCTTGGGCACAAATAAGTCTCATCCAGTTCCCATTCTGATACTTGCCCACACCACTCTACTTGAAATTGGCTGCCATTCAAGAAGATAGTTTCATATTTAGTGTTGAATACTATGGCTACTCCTTCTTTTCCTTGATTGTCATTGCCTGAATATAACATTTTGTATTTATTGCTCGGAAAGATCTCACCAGTTTTTTCTTTTTGTTTCATTCACCCCTATTATGTTGATCTGGTACTTATCCAATTCCTCAGCTAGCTCCATTTCTTATGTTGATAGCACTGATCTTGATCTCTGGCGATGTTAAGTTGGGGTGTGTTTTAGGATTTGTTCCAATAGCTGACTTTTTGCTGTTCATCATGGTTCCTGGGTGACGTCCCAGCCAGCATGAAATTTGTCATGTTGTACGATCATTTTATATTGTGGTTTAAGCCAATAAGAATACAATTTGGTTGGCTAAATCCCAAATTGACAGCCTATCCTCGTTCGTTCAGTATCCAGGTAGATACCTAACAGGGTGCACCATGAGAAGGTGAGGATTGGACATTAGGTCAGAAACCCTGGTCGGTTCTCTGCATTCCTTTAAAGACTATGTGGAGGTCTCCTCTCCGTTATACAGCTTTGACCCCTAAGCACCCCGTAAATAAAATCTTATATACAAAAAAAATAAATAAATAAAAAATTTAAAAAAATTAAAAACTTCATGCAATTTGTTCAGCAGTCTGATAAGATTTGCTTATGGCTCAGCCAGATTATAAAAATTGCATTCTTCTCTTGAATGAATGCTGGCTACCTGGACATGACAAGTGGTAAGAAGCATGTTACAGTGTTCAACACAAGTGGATCATTTGTTTCAATAGCTGACTTTTCGCTGTTCACCCTGGTTCCCCTCACTAGATAAGAATGTGCAAGATGAATAACTTCTGTGGAGTCTGGCCTGAACAAATTCCTTTTTTCTGTTTCTATGCAGGATGTACTGCAAATGTTTACTTTTCAGGCTTAATCTCATACAGTTCATTTGTTAATGCTTCCTGCCAGAATGGCTGCACTGATTAACTTTGTCAGTCTATACATACAGTTAAAGCAAACAATACATGGATACCAGTGCTTTTCCATTTTACATTTATTCCAATGCAGCAGAGAATCCAGCACAATCGAATATCTTCATTTATGTAAGAATTGCAGAACATCAATGTAACCATTAATAGCAAAAAATCTATTTCACTTTTTTTCCTGATATAATTTCTCTAAATATTCCTAAAATATAAACAAAAATTAAAGTTTAAAAAGATACAGTCAACATTTTGCAAGTTAAAAATATACGAAAGATATTCCTTGAGAAATTTTACTTACAAGACAATTGGGACAACCGTTAAAAATTTTCTCGTTGCTGTAAATTGTTCTCCATTGTCAATTTGCTCCCAATGTGTCAGATATCGCAATTTTCCTTGGTCACCAGGTTCCCATGGTGTACCCTTCACAATGTGAAGCATAATAAACATTGCCTATAAATATTAAAATAATGTATTTGAAATGAGAAATAACACTTTAATATGCTATGTGCTAAAGCATTTAATTACTAATTTTATTTTCAAATGCAAACAGACTGCATAGATCTAGATTTAGATAAGATGCTGCCCTTTCTCTCCCTTCATCTGAATTCACTCTGTCAGAAGAATGGGTTTCTTTGTAATGGAAAAAAAAAAAGTTTACCTGTTTAGCAAGTGTAGAATGAAATATGTCTCTAAGTCTTTACTCCTTTTCCCCTAACAAGCTGATAACATTGATGTTTCTAACCTTTTGTTTGTGGTTGGTGAGGTAGCAGTGCTACGCCACCAACCATTACATTGAGGAGAAGCACAGTACACACAAGTTAAACAATAATGGCTCAAAACAGATCAACCACTGCAGTACACCACTAGTGAATTTTCTCTTTCAGGCTACTATGCTCCTATATACCAAAGTCAAATTGGCATCATGGGGATGAATGCACTGATACAGATACATGTATGCAGACACTTGAGTAAAACTGGAGTAGGGAAACAAAAGAAGGCCTAAGTCTTAAACTGCACACTCAATAAACTTTGTGTTCTTGGTCACTAAGATAACTTGCCTGAAGATGAGTGCTTCCCATGAGAGGCAGTTTAATGCATCCATATTTGCAGAGGTTATGATAGTTTATTAAGAAAGAGGTAAATTCAAGAAATAGTCTTTCATACATGTGCTTGCTTTGGTGAAGTAGGGTGACCATTTTCCAGTGGATTCTATAGCAGGTATCAAGATATGGCTTGCAAACCCCTGAGTCGGTCATGTCAGTAATGGACAATCTTGTGCCCCAAGATTCTGTTAGCTGTCCTGCCCATATGGCTATAGTTCAGCAGGACTAGATAGTCTTGAAAGTGGATAAGGGTTGTTAGTTTTTTGTGTGGTTTGATATTGGTGACAAGATTGGACTTTCCTCATTTCTCATTGCAATGAACCGAAACCAAAGAGAGTGGGAGCTCAAACTGCAGGCCAGTGAAAATGGAACATTTTAGGCAATCTGGTGTGAGATAGTGACCAACAGAACAAAATATACAGTTGGTTGCTTCTATAGACCAAAGGTCTATAGAAACAACCAAGAGTAAAGAACATAGACCAAGAATAAAGGACACATGGGAAGAAGGAAATGGAATTTACGCAGTTACTACGGGATAACGCTAACCTCTGGCCTGGTTGGCCGAGCAGTTAGCGTATCTGCTCTCCAGCCAAAAGGCTGCGGGTTTGAATACTCCCATGAGCATGGACGTTTGTGATTGTCTGTGGAAGTACTAGTGGTGGGAATGGGCGGTAGATGGCGTTGATGTAGTTCGCAGAATCAGATGTAGAGTAGGTGTCCTCCCTCAATGAGTTTTTGGACTCCCTGGAGGTGTCACATAATAATAATTAAAAAAATAATAATAATAATTACCTGAGACAGTGTGTGTGATATAGTCTACTAGGGATCTGAGAGTGCTAAATCTTGTAATTGCATCAGAGAATTTGTCTATAACCAATATGACCATTGCCACTAAATGATGAGTGTTCATATGGTCTTAACCTGAGAGGTGGCTAAATATTTGGAATTTTCAGTTAAGAGAGATGGGTATATGTGGGTAAGTATGACAAACTTAGGAGATTGCTTGCATCAGTGCCATAGCATGTGAAACTGCAAGGGCTGGATGTTGATAGAGCATGGGAGGTAGTAAAGGAGTGTTTGAGGAAAATAATAGCAGACTATATACCTAGAGTTAGGAAAATAAATCAAGCAGGAGTTAAATGGATGAATACTAACATTAAGCTGGAGCTACAAAAAATAAAATAAAAAATTGTGGAGGAAATTCAAGGGGGAAAGTGACTACAGATGAGCAGTACAAGACACAGGCCAGAAGAGTAACCAGTGTGGTAAGAAAGGCAAAAGCAGAGTATGTAAGGAAATTAGCACTGGTAATTTCCTTACATACTCTAGATAATCCCAAGAGTTCTTTCATTATGTTGCAAGTAAAAGGAAGAATGTTTGTAGCAGAATGAATGAAAGGAGTAATGATGGTAGGGAGGTAACTGAATCAGCCAAAATAGTAGAATTACAAAATGAACACTTTGCAAGAGTATATCATCCAGGTGGAGATAATGCAGTACCAAGAGAGGCTAAGGCTTATATGGAAACTGAGATAAATGAACTGGAAGTGCATAGCATATTACAGAACCTTGATGTGAAAACAGTTATGGGATTAGATGGTATATATACCAGCTCAGGCTTTACAAGGTGCTAGGGAATTGGCAGTGCCTTGACCATGTTGTTCAATCTAAGTCTCAGCTCTGGATTAGTCCAAAGCAGATGGAAAGAAGGGGAAAATAGTTCCATTGCATACAGGAGACTCCAAGGCAGATGTAGAAATTACTGATCAATCAGAAGTCATAGTCAAGGTACTGGAGAGGATGGTCAAGAGTAAAAAACAGGAATGAATAGAGAGAAATGGGATACTGTATGAGTGGCAACATGGTTCTGTGAGGGGGTGGGTAGTGCCTCAGCAACTTGCTCATGTGTTATAATACAGTGACAGCTGAGCTGGATAAGATTATCAGTTTACAGTGATGCTGCTGGACTTTACAAAGGCTTTTGACAGAATACCACATGGAATTCTAATCAGTAAACTGTAGCACATGGAGATGGATACAGAGTTGGTGAGGTGGATAAGAGTGTGTTTGATACAGAGATACCAGACTGTAGTTTATTCAAGAGTAGAGTCCAGTAGAAAGCCTGTGACTAGTGGTATGACACAGGACTCTGTTCTTCGGCTGCCACTATTTAATTTGTACATTAACAATATAGGAAAGAATCTGAGAGGAACTATTCAGATTTTTGCCAATGATACAAAACTGGGTAGAGCAATAGTTAATAAAGATGTTAAAATTTTGCAGGCATCTGGGTAAAGGATGTCAAGTTTAATGTGGCAAAGTGTAAGATTATATATTTTGGGATGAAAAGATTACCAGCTGTGTATCACACTGATAGAGCTGTACTCTAAGAAATTGATGAAGCAGGGATTTCGGGATGTTAGTAGATAGGGAGTTAAAGTTTAGAGGGCATATTGTAAAAGTGTCTAAAACAACTTATCAGATTACTTGGCTACTGAAGAATACCTTGATGAGCAGAAACATGCAGGTTATTATCCTCTTTATAGAGCCTTGGTAAGAGGCATCTTGACTAATATGCACAGATTTGGTCACTGGCTTTCTTGGGAATGAGGAGGAGAGGATTCAGAGGCAAGTGACAAGATGGTGACAGATCTATCTAACCCACAAATCTTCAACCTGTCCTTAATAAGGCTCATGCCTTATAAAGACAGGTTGAAGATTTGTGGGTTACAAGGCTCATTAAACAGACCTGTCACCATCTTGGTCACTTGCCTCAGGATCCTCTCCTCATTCTCAAAAAAACCCAGTGACCAAATCTGTGACCAAATTTTCTCTTTATATCACAATGCACAGAATACTTCTTTCTCATGCATGTATAATACCATGCATTATGGTGCATCCTATCCTAACTGGTTTTAACATTGCTGAGATTTGATTAATGAGAGCTAGATCTATACAGATGTAGAACTAACTCAGGGCAGAAGTCATTTTAATATACAAATAGTTCATTACCACATCACTGTAGATTACAAACAGGAAATTTTTCCATTGGAACAAATGTATAATTATAATAAATAATAAATTGCATTCTTGTTTATCCTTTTAACCAAGGAGAAGTAAATAAAAATTTCTTAGTGATATATCTTCACTGTGGCCATATTACCTCTGCCACTGAGTTACCAGAGTTACATCTCCATAGAGGTTAACTCTCATTGATGAAACCTCAAAAGTCTAAGTCATTCTGGGTAGTGACTCTCACTACAATGCATGGCATTATAGTGAGAGTTGCTACCTGATGGGAAGTCAAATGCTCTCTCAACAAAAGTAGCCTAGTCATTAAGATATTTCACAGAAAAAATGGAAAAGTAATGGAAAAGGCATAGTCATCAAGCTGTTTGCATGAGCAAAGTAAGGAATGTAAACAAAATTTCTTAGCAAGTATGATATACATTTTTAACTAGTAAAAAAACTTCCTGCAAGTATAAATATTACTCTTTCAAGCCAGTTCAGGCCTTAAAGGAAACACAGTAGTGGTCTCACATCAGCTGGAAATTGTCCATCAATTAAAATGGTTAATGGATGAATATAAAATATAGTATCATACACATTTAAATCTTCCAATATGTTTTTTTGACTTACACTGAAAACATGATGATAATAGCACGTACTATTTATGCAAGAAATACTTTCCATGGAATACTTAAAGCAACCTATAGTGAACACTTGATATAAAAAAGCATAGTCATCAAGCTGTTTGACTATGAACATTTGTTTGCATATGCTGAGGTTTAATAAGGATGAAAACAAGATTGGATTTCTTAAGGGGAACTCTTGTTTTAATAACTGGTTGCCTTTTACAATAGAATAAAAGAGTAATGGATGTAAGTAAGGCCATTTTTTTGGATTTTGTAAAGGCATTTAACAAGGTGTCACATGACGAGTTAGTTTTTAAGTTGCAACATACGGGTTTGAATATGAGGTTAGTGGATTAGATTGGTAACTAGATTCTGATAGATATCAGAAATTGTATTTGGAAGAGCAGTATCAGGGAGGAAAGTTATGAGTGGAGTTCCACAGGGTTCAGTACCATTACTGTTCAAATCTTTGTCGATGATATTGTCACAGGACTACAGGGAAATATTCAGCTGTTAGTAATGATGTGAAGCTTATGAGGGTTATTAGTTTTAGTGATGATGTTTTGGCTCTTCAAGAAGATTTGAATAATCTGGAGAGGTGAGCAAATGAATGGGGATATCAGTTTAATGAAACTAAATGTAAGGTTTTGAAATATGGGATCCAAAAGATGAGATACTTCATACTCACTTGATGGAGTAATATAGGACGTGGAGGTAGCAATGATCTTGGGATGATTGTAGATAAAAATTTGAAGTTCAGAGGACATATTGCAAAGGTTATGAAGACAACTCATAGAAGTACTGCAATATTGAGGAGGACATTGACTATGAGAGATGAAACAGTTTTGTTTCCATTGAATAAAACTTTGTTCAGACTGCATCTGGATTTCAGTGCTCAGATCTGGTCACTGAGATTTGAAGGGTATGAAATAACTTTGGAGAGAGCACAGAGATGGAAAACGAAAATATCTGGTTATGAGAACAGACTGGGGCATACAAACTACCAACTTCAGTGGAAAGAAAACAAAGGAGGGGGGGTATGACTGAGACTAAGCTGTTGAAAGGTTATTATTGGATTGATACCAAGGAGATTTTTCATATGGTAAAATGAGGGGAAGGAACAAGAATAAGGGACCATCCTTGGAAGTTGAAAAAGGAAATAGTGAGTAAGAAGGTAAGAAGTGGGTTTTTTTGCAGGTCCTATGATTTCCTGATCAGCGTCATAAGACCTCATTCTGAGAGGCCTGGTTTGGTTTGATTTTTATGGCACAAAGACATGAAAGGTCATACTACACCAGAATACAGGTTACAGCAGCAACTATGGTAAATGGTTAGTAGGATAATCACAAACATCCATGCCGTTGGCAGGATTCAAATCAACAGCCTGCTGGCTGGAGAGCAGATATACTAACCACTTAGCCAACCAGGCCAGACTGTGAGAGACCAACCACCATAAAATAAATAGCTATTGCATAGATTATCAGATAGAAGCCTACCAGAAACATTTATCTCATATAAAATTAGAATCTGCATAAAAAATTCAAAGTGATATTTAAATTCTGATTCAACAAAATAACTTACTATATTGTGAATTATATTAGTCAGTGTCCATACCCAAGCAACACTAAGGAAAGGAAAACTGAGAAGCACAAGATGCAATAACAGGACGCCTAATCCATAAGATAACCACATTCCCTTACTGCTTAACCAGGAGCTATTTGGATTAACTTCACCTGGTGTGCCTCCGAGCATCATCGTTGACAATTAACTGCAAAAAATTAAATAAATTATATTTAAACTATCTTAATTTAGTTCTTTATTATACTATTCTACATCCTTTTTTACACATTCATGCAAGACAGGTGCATGTATCTATATATCTACAGTTTATTTAGATGCGGGAACTATTACAACAGTATGCCATAGTCAGCCAGAAATCATCTGTTGACCACAATATTCATACCAATTGTTGGATCTAATGATTAAAAAAAAAAACCAAGATCGTGCATGCACAACAGTTGACTTAAAATCAAGAGATTCTTTGAATTTTGAACTGAATATATGCTGTTATCTAAGATATAGCAGTTTGTAAGGCTTAACTAATCCAGTGACCTGAGTGTCTTCTCCATAACCTGTAAAATAACTCTTGATGCGTTATATTCTTCTTAGCTCCAACACAAAGATGAAATATCAGCAAAGATTTCTGGTTAGTGTTATTTAATTTATTATTATTATCCAGGCTATTATTATTTCCATGAAGTATTAACAGTCATAGAAGCTCATATTAACTAACATTAGCATCTACTATACCTCTATGCAAACTACTTATAATTTCAGTTCATCCCTTCAGTAAAACACTGATGCACTTTATCTTGATATGTGGATTTACTATAGAGCTTTTTTAAATTAATAATTTTAAAAAATTTAAAAATTTTAAATAAAAATAATTAAAAAAAAAAATAAGGCTGCATGAAACACAAAAAGCTCCATGCCAAATGATTCTATTAACCATATTAATTCTATTAAATTCTATATAAAAGTAATGCAATTAAATAGATTATGCAAAAGCTTTTGGTAGATTACTGCAAGTCTATCAAATATCCAACCCCATCCACTCTATGATAGTCAAACTAGAGTGGATGGGGTATTAGAGACCCCATGAGTGGATATTAGACTAGTGCATTGGATTGGAGATTGGCTATCTGATAGGTATCAGCAAATTGTATATAGGAGAGTAATATCCCAGAAGAGGCAAGTCATTAGCGTGGATAAGAGGATGGTTGACTGACAGATATCAAAAAGTGGTATATGAGGGATGTGGGTCAGCAAGATTTAAGGTAACCAGTGACGTACCACAAGGATGGTGCTTGGTCCACTGTTATTCAATCTGCACATTAATGATATTGGGAAGGATTTGACAAGTGACAATCTGCTATTTGCTGATAATGCAAAGATAGGTAGAGTAATCAGAAATGCTTCTGATATGCACTACTTGCAGAATGATTTGAATACGCTAGAATTGTGGGCATGGGAAAATGGATATAGTTCAATGTCAGTAAATGTAAAATCATTCACTTTGGCATGATTAGCTATCCAATGTTGTATTATATTCGTAGGATTATGCTAGAAGAAATTGATGAGGCTAGGGATCTTGGAGTGTTAGTAGATAGGAAGTTCAGGGGCCATGTAGCAAAGACTTCAAATACAACTCAAAAGATTATTGTAATGCTGAAACGAACTTTAACATGTAAAGATAAGGATGTCTCTTTACAAGGCCTTGATAAGACCTCACTTAGACTATTGTGCACAGGTCTGGTCTACTGGTTTCCATTGTGATTCTGATACAGTGGAGAGAGTGCAAAAGAGAGTGTTAAAAATTATATTAGGATTGTGGAATACTAATTAATAAGACAGATTGAGAATTTGTAGGCTGCAGACACTAGCAAACAGGAGAAAGAGGGATGATATGATTGAGGCATACAAATTTCTGAAAGGGTCATACAGGATTTCAATATTTATGGAGGGTGGGGAAAGGACAAGAGGGCATCCTTGGAGGCCGAGAATGAATGCCACTAAAAAGGGAATGAGGGTTAGATTTTTCTCTCATAGAGTGTTGCATGATTGGAATTAATTGCCATTGCATGCAAGCAGTGTGAATGACTTCAAGAATATGATAGCTGGTGTGCATGTGGTATGTGGCCTCCCTCAATGAGTCCCTGACTCCCTGGAGGTCTCTCGTAGTAATAATAATAAGTGTTTTAAAAAGAATCAACATTGAGAGGTTGTTAAAGGTGAACTCTAGACTCAAAGAAAAAAAATGAAAGTTTGTGAACAAGAATCAAACCTTGGAGATTCAATTGTAGATGAGGAAGATAACATTCATTGATTTAGCCAGAACCACATGGTAAGGTTGTCTGTAAGGATAGAAAAATCAGAACTCCGTGGGGAGTCAGAAAGTTAAAGAGGCAATTAAAAGATAAAGAACAGAGCATATCAAAGAGTTCCTTGCAAGTAAGTCAGCTTACAGACTAATAGAATACAAAAACATGTAAGAAAGCAAAGAACTGCATAAAACTAACTAAACAAAAATTATGGGAAAACTATGGTAAGAACAGAAAATAAATACCAAGATGGTGGGAAAATATTCTGGAGGCTATTGAAAATGCTCCAAAATGAAGAAAAGAGTACTGTAAAAAGAATTAGATGATAAAGGTGACATGAAAACTGAACATATTCTAGATGTCTGGAGTAATTACTTTGAAAGTTTGATAAATGAAACAAGCAGCTGCAGGAAGGTGGTAGAAAACATTCAAGAGGAATACAAACAGGAGTATATATTAATACTTGAGGTAGAAAAAGCTATAAAAAAAAAACCCGAAATGTGGAATGACTGCTGAAGCAAATACCACCTACCGTTCTCAACATTCTGAATCTTTCCTTACATGTTGATATTCTTCGGTCACCTTCCTTCGAGATTTTACTGTTCATAACAACTAGCTTTCCTACTCCAACTGCAAGACCAGGCAAGTAGAGGCTAGTACATTTACTATCACCAATGACCTTTTACAAGTTGTTCACGTGCCTACAGATTACCAAACATTCCAAACACTCTAGATCCTATCTCTAGATCCTATTTATAGGATCTAGATCCTAGATCCTATAAATCTCGCTAGAGTGAGTTTTATTAAGATTATTATAATCTTAGTAAATAATCTGGGGCCATAATCTGGTGCTGATCTGTTTCCCCCGACAGAATAACACTCACTAAGCCCCTCTCATCACAAGTTGTCTGGAATTACAAGTAGGAAGATCGTAACTTTTATGCCTGGTTTCCTTGAATGGATTATTATTTTCAGCCTTCTAGCCCAAACATATCTCTAAAGTAATCTTTATTTATTTAGCATTTGGCTAAGAAGAATACATGCATATGCCCCCCCCACACACAAAGACGTACAAGAAAATAAAATGTATAAAAGATCTATGAAAGAATACAACAGTGTGAAGTGACACTGTAGTCATATAAAAATATACAAATAAGCATAAAATTAAAATTGAATGTCTAAGTTTGACAGCCAATCAACAGCATCTGTAGAAACTGTTATAAAGTCAGTTACAGGTCCTGTGTAGGCTCTGTGAGGACAGTTAAACGCGATATGTTGTATAATTTGGTTATCTTCACCACAGTCACAAGTAAACAAGGAAGATCTGCACCTACCATAGTTGGTGCGAACCCTATTTATGGAGGTCCATATTTTTCAAGGCAGGTCAAACCCTGATGGAGGGCTGTTTGGGTTAAAGACAGTCTGCCAGATTACTGGGGCTTGGGCAGTCCATTCCGTATGCCATACTTTTGTTGCATCATAGCCCTCAGTGACAAGTCATTGTGCCATTATAATAGGTGGGTCTTGACTTAAGCCTCTGCAATGTAAAACTGTCAATATCAAGTGTATAGGAAGCAGTAGATTCTGGCAAATTTTGTTATATTCGCAAATCAGGTTGTCTTGGCATCATAGGTGTGGCAGTTGTATGTGGCTCAGAACTAGTAGCCAGTATGATGGAGTAGTCTTTATTGTTCTGGAAATGATACGCATTGTTTGATTCAGGACGGTATCAATTAATTTAATGCGTGCACTGTTCAGCCAGACAGCTCAGCAATATTCAGCAGTTGAGTAAACGAGACACAGAGCAAATGTCCTCAATGTGGAAACACAAGTCCCCCCGGGTTGTTCCAGCAAGTTTATGCAGTATGTTATATCTAGTCTTGAGTTTGGCAGCAATATTGGAGAGATGTTTATTAAAGGAGAGGGTTCTGTTTAGGGTTATGCCCATATACCGGGCGATTATAAAATAACGTTGTGTTCAGAGCCCTCTAGCGAGTAACGTATTGGACGAAACACACCAATATTTGGTAGATGTACGCAGTGGAACATGGGGGATTGGATTTAATGAAAAAAAAAAGTACCAACATCGCCAACAGGGGAAATTTTGGCACTGCCAAATTAATTTTAGTAGGTGTGACTAATGAATGACTAAATGGCAAATGAGAGACAGCACACATCAATTTCATGACGTTTATTGTTAATTACAAATGAGGTTCAATATGACCACCATTCTGATGTTCCAGGAACTGCATATGGTGCACCACATTTTCCACAGTGGCAACATATCGGAATTGATTTGTCTCACGTGTAACGTTATTCAATCTTTCAAAGTTGGAATATTGGGTACACGTCCTTGATACACGATGCTTTTAAGAAATCCCCACAGCCAAAAGTCACAAGGATTGAGATCAGGCGATCTCGGTGGCCATGGCGTGGGAAATACGACTAATGATTCTTCTGTCAGAGAAATGTTGTCGCAAAACACACTGGACCTGAAGTCCGATGTGGGGTGGTGCACCATCCTGCATGAAGATAGTCGAATCGAGACATCCTCTTTGCTGCAGTTGTGGAACCACAAAGTTCTGTAGCATATTGGCATACCTGTTAGCATTGACGGAACAGGTCGCTGGTCCATTTTGGCGATTTTCCTCGTAAAAGTATGGGCCGATGATAAAAGGTGACATAAATCCGCACCAAATCAACTTTAGGCGAGTTGATAGGCATCTGCAGACACACGTGTGGATTGGTTGCAGCCCAAATGCGACAGTTGCGTGTGTTAATATCGCCGTTCAAATAAAAGTGTGCTTCGTCACTCCATAAAATCTGCCACGGCCATGCATCATCCACTTCCATGCGCGCTAAGAATCTCAAAGATAAGTCGATTCGTGTGGTCGCATCACCAGGGTGCAATTCTTGAACATGACTGATTTTATAGCAGTAAAACTTCAACATCTGATGTAGGATTTTCCACACCGTTGTGTATGCGATATCTGTTTGCCGGGATATTGCTCGTGCACTGCTGGTACCCTGCACATTCGTCATCTCCTGTTCCACAATAGCAGTTTCAACTTGTTGGCGATTGATTGGTTTGCGTCCCCTGCCTACCTGCACTGCTAGAGTTTCAGTAGTTTCAAATCGGCAATTCAGTTTTCGTAAGTTTGTTACGCTAAGCGGTCCTTTTGTACATTTTTCATACGCCGAAAATCACGAAGACAAGAACTGGCATTATTGTTCTGCTGATAATAGAGTTTGACTAACAAAGCATGCTCACGTAAGGTAAGAGGCATTGAAAAGCAGTTCGTCTATGAATGATAAGAAATCTCACAGGCTTTCCTTTTATTGCATGATTGCTCACAAGAAACGCGATAATGCAAATTAATGCATTTTACTCGGTAAACAGCGCCAAAATTTCCCCAGTTGGCGACTTTTGGTACTTTTTTTTTTCGTTAAATCGAATCCCCATGTTCCACTGTGTACGTCTACCGAATATTGGTGTGTTTTATCCAATACGTTACTTGCTAGGCGGCTCTGAACACTTGGATTAAAATTGTGCAGTAGTATGTTCCCATTTAGTGGCACTCTTAAGCTGTCATGTGCCATGCTATTGTTCAAATGGAAACAGCATGTTTCAGTCTTGGTAGTGCTTGGAATAAGACGCCACTTCTCAAAGGTTTAACTCCTCTAGGCCACTAGTTAGCATGTGCTCTATAGTACAAAAGTTCTGGTGTTGGGAAGTGATGCATAGATCATCAGCATATGCAAATTTTCTAGGCATCTTTGGAAAGTCAGAAATATACAAATTGAATAGATGGGGCCAGAACTGACCCTTGTGGGGGTCCACTGTTAAGTGTTCTTGGCTTGCTCATATGACCATCATCATCTATAACTACCTGTATTGTTCTAGTAGACAGAATAGTGTTGATCAGATGGATCATTTTTTTTTACATTTCAGTATTTTAAGGAGCTTGTAGATCATGCCATTCCTCCATACAGTGTCATATGCAGCCGTCAAGTGAAGTCTTTAAGGCATTTTTTGAAAAATGCCATAAAACTGGTGCCGAGATTCTATAAGCATCGTTAGGGCCAAAACTTGATCTTCACAGCTGTGTCTAGGCCTGAAACCGGCCTGTTCATGAGGGAGAGTGTCAATAATAATAGTACTAATTCTATTGTAAATAAGTCTTTTTAATAGCTTAACAGACACTGAATGGTGCTATAAGCCTATAGCTTTCAGGTTTATCAGTGGGCTTTCCAGGTTTCAGAATGGCTATTATCTTTGATTTTTTAAATTCTGCTGGTAATCTGCCACTCTGTAGAATATTAGAGAAGAATTTTGTCAGCCATACCATTGTATTTGGTCCAGATGTTTTTAAAAAAATTCAGTGTGAATATTATCAAATCCAGGTGCTTTACCAGTTTTCACTCCCTGGAGTGCAGCAAGAAGTTCTTTGGAGAACAGATTTGATAGATCAATTGCTTCAGAACAACCTTCTTTAAGGCTGGTCAATTCCTTCCTAATTATTTTAGTGTGGGTTTTTTCTGATTTAGCTCTGGACAGATTCACTATCCAATTGGCAATACATTTGGCACCAACAGCAGCTTTCGCTTGGGGACAATGGGAATTACCACCCAACTTTTTAAGGAGGCTCCATTCTTTCCTGCTTAAATGTTTAAAAGTTCGGCCTTTTGATGGTGTCAATCCATTTGTTCTTTCTAGTTTCATTTACGCTGTCAATAAAATCATCTGTGATATCTACACATCTTCTATTCAGAAAGGCGTTTAGTGCTTCGCTGGTTGCACCCCAGTCATTATGTATTCTTTTCTAGCACCTCTAGGGATGTGTTTTTTGGCTGTAGAAATTACTATTTTCACAGATCTTTGGTAGTTACAAGGTTGAGGTGGAATCCAGCACACATTTTTATCTAGATCTGATGAGATCTAAAAGTAATCCTTACTGGTGCAGAAACATTACAATTCCACTATACATTTCCATCCCCTATCTTAAGCTTAAGTTATCCAAAACTTGTGTCAAGACTGTAATACAGAAGAAACCATGTGTTACCATGATGACGTTCATCCCAATCTCCATCTTCCTTTACTGCTTATACTAAAGCCTGAAATAGTTGCAAGGTTACTTACTATCAACACATTCAAAACTGATTTTGAAATTTGCATTGTATCCAAATAGTAATCATACCTTCTGGTCTCCTGTCAAAGTCAAAGCAACTGGCTTCAACAGTGCTCCCATCCCTATTACATCTGGATGGCTCATAATCCACAGGCAATCTCACAATACTTCAAATGCATAGTTGATCTTGGTAAATGTTCCCCTACAATTCCAAAAACTTAAAACTCAATACTCCCCCAAAAAAACTTTTAACCAGAAAAAGATCAGAAAAAAAGATCACTATTCCACAGTACAGCAGTAGCAGGAATGGAGGAGGAGGAAAAGAAACTTGTTCTGTGAGTTTCAAGGTGTACTGTGAAATGATGTTGGTGGCAGCTGTATGTGTTCCAATGGGCTTAGTACAGAGTGGGGGAATTATTGATGCTGTTTCAGATCAACATTTCCCATGGAAATATTCATAGAATATACAAATTGAAGAGACCAAATGTCTGTGAGAGGAGCAAGTTGGTAAGAGATGGGGCATTTATCACTCTAATTGCTCTCCTCTATATTGGGTCAAGTATTTTGAGGGAGTTTTTAAAAGCCCCCACTCCGAATGTGAGAGCAGTATTAGATCTGGGCAGATTTGCAATTTCTATAAGGTTAACAGCTGCTTACAGGCGAAGTAACGTCTTGAGCAAAAGAGAAAACCTAGTTTTTTGGAAGCTGAGGATGCAATGGTTGTGATGTGTTTATGCCAGGAGAGGCTTGATGTCAAGGTAATTCCAAGAAGAGAAATCTCATCTTGTCTGGAAATTTGAGTGTTATTAAAAATAATGATAGGGGAAAATGGTTCTTTTGTGTGAGAAATAAGGAGGAACTGGGTTTTAATAGTGTTGAAGTTGATGAGGTTATCTGAGCCCAATTGGAAAATGGCTTGGATGTCAGGATTAAGGACAGTGATGGTTGATGCTCTGTGGGTTGAAGTGAGTTATGTAGAGTAGGGTTTGTCAAATCAGAGGGAGGAGTGTAATGGATCTGTACAACTGGAAGAGGAAAGTCTGCAAAACTGTGTATTGGGCTGGAGGTCAACTGAAGTAGGTCATTGATATACAGAAGGAAGAGGGTTGGTGAGAGAACTGAATCCTGTGGGACCCTAGCATTAGTTGGATGGTGAGAGGATGGGGAGCCATCTACATCACACATAGTGTGCATCCAGACAGGAAGCTGGCAATCCATCTGGAGAAGTCCTGAGACAGTCCAAATGAAGGCAGTTTGCTTAGTAAGCCTTTGTGACAGACCTGGCTAAAGGCTTTAGAGATATCAAGTGCAACTACTTGGGATTCGCCAAATTTCTTCATGGCATTTGTGCAGCTATGGGTGATGTATAAGAGTAGATCTCCTGTTGATTGACATCGACGGAATCCGTACTGGTGGTCGCATAATAGCTGGTACCTTCAAGGTAGAATAAGAGTTGAGAATTGATTTTCTCCATCACTCTGGATAGGACTGAAGTGAGTGAGATAGGGCAGTAGTTAGATGGCAGTGATTTGTCACCCTTTTTAGGAATGGGTTGAATATAGGCCAGTTTCTAGGCTTCGGGATATATACCAGTGGAGTAAGAAAGTATGTACAGACTGCATAGGATAGGGGTTAGTTCTGGTGAACAGACCTTCAGGACAATTGGAGGGATGCCATCAAGACCAGGAGACTTTTTTTGTGTCTAATTTAGACAACAGGTTTATCATCTCTTTTTGGCAAAAGGATACAGGGGGCATTGTATGTTGGGCAGTTGGAATGACTGGGGGGGGGGGGGGCATTTGCCATTGTCAGTTATGTGTGCATTAGAGGCAAAGTGTGAAGCCAGGAGGTTAGCTTCTTCTGTGGTGATACTGCAATTGAACCATCTGGGTATGATAGAGGTGGGAATAATGTAGGGCAAAAGTTATGACCTTTTGGTTATAACTTTTGCCCTACATAACTTTTATGTAACTTAAGGCAAGTTACATAAAAGTTACTAAAGTAACTTTTGCTTTGGTCTCTCGCCAATTGCCTTGACGAAAGACCAAAAGGCATGGCTGCCATTTGGAGGCTGCAAGTTTCCTGCTTTTTTGCCTGTTCAAATTCTGTTTTAGAAGCATTGAAAATATTCTTGCATCTGTTTTGGGCTTCAGTATAGGCATTGAAGGAGAATAGAGTTCTTTATTTGAGCCAGTTGCAGTATGCCTGATTCTTCATTTGTATAGCCTTGGCACATCTTTTGGAGAACTAGGGTTTAGATAGGGGGATGGCAGTTTATTGCAGTGTGGGGAATGTATGTTTTCATTGAGTGAGGATTACTTTGGTGATACGTTCGTGCATATTTGGACTGGAATACCGGAAACAATAATCCAACTATGGGAATGAAGCATAGTAGTCTCTGAGACTGCTGTTATAATGCCAAACTACTCTTATGTGGGAGTAACTGTGTAAGCGTTGTTGCATGGGGAGGAGATAAGCACTAGGTTGTGGTCATAATTACCCAGGGAGGCTCACTACATTCACTACACATTTGGAGAGTGGTTCAGGTTACTGGTATTCTGGTCCGCTTTTGAACAAATTTTGTAAAGTCGTTAGTGATGGCATCTCTGCTTGCAGGATCTGTACAACTGGAAGAGGAAAGCCAATTGGTGACATTAAAATCACCCAGGAGGATGATTTCACTGTTAGGAGAGTGGGACTGGAGAAAATCAACTTTTATGGAGAGGAAACAAAAGAGCTCAGAGTGGTTGGTGGTATTAGGAGAGCGACAGAGAAAGCAGATGAATTTGACTGAATGGGGGAGGGATATTTTCAACCAAAGAAGGTCAAAGTTGGGTTAGGCTAGGCGCTATTGGGCAGGGTATGTCAGAGTGGATATATGCATAGAAATGCAAGTATCGGGAATAAGGGGGAGGAGTTTTCTGGCATTGGTCAGCTCGACTTGGCCAAAAATTATAGGCATCAGCAACACTGGTTGACTGAAAATGATATAGTTACAATGCAAAGAGTATTGTATTCTGGGAGGATAGAGAGAACAGGACAGGAGGTGGAGTATTGCTAATGATAGCTGATGAATTATAACCAAAATTAGAAGTTAAAGAGGATTTTAGGGTTGAGGGAGATGGTTCATTTGAGGCTGTCTGGCTTGAGATAGAGGCAAATAGGATAAATCATGCTGTTGGGTACTACTATAGACCAGGGGGTCCACAGGAAAATGTAGATGCCACATATTGGCAGATTAGTACAATGAGTGTATGCCAAAAATTATTATGGGAAACTAACTATGGGGACATCGATTGGAGGGAGGAAAGGTGGCATGGCAAGATGGAAGTGGGTTTTATACAGTTACGAAGGGATAATTACATGAAACAACATGTTATAGAGAAGGGGACAAGGGATTTAAGAGTATTGGATCTGATAATAGCATCAGAAGATATATCCATACCAAGGAAGACTCTGCCCCCAATTGGAGAGAGTAACAATGCAGTCTTGTTCTGGGAAGTTGCCAAACACATTTTGGTTTCGGTTTTTCATATTGCGAGTGATCTTATAATTTGGTACTCATGTGAAATTAGTGATTTTTATCTGTTTTGTTATATTTATTCATCAGAAAATTAGAGTATTATAGTATATTAATGTAGATTTTTGTGTTTTTAGAGTATTAGTAGTTGGTTGATAGGAGAAAAAGAAGGGATATGATAGAAACATTTAAGTTGCTTAAAGGATTTTATAGGATAGATGCAGGGGAAATGTTTCAGCACTTGGCTAGAGGGACCAGAACAAGGGGTCATCCCTGGAAGTTGAATAACGGTGTGATCAGTAGGGGTGTGATGACAAGATTTTTTTGCTTGGAGAGTGGAACAAGTTGCCAGAGTCAGTTGTGAGTGCTTTTTCTGTTAATCGGTTCAAGGAGAGGTATGATAGATTGTGTGGATAGATTGAGTCTTCTGAGATGAGTCTTCGAACTCCATGGAGGTGCCCATGTAATAATAATATAGAATTCTCTGTCAAGAAGGGGTTTATGTTCAACTATAAGGCTGGTGATTATGAGAGACTCAGAAGTCATCTTAGAACTTCTGAGTCTAAGAAGTCTAAGTGCCAAGGCTTGAGAAGCTACAAGGAAAGAATGCCAGTAGTGCATGGCAAGTGATTAATGATTGCTTGAGAGTAGGATTATCAGACTGCATACCAAAGGCTAGGAGGATAAACCAAATTGGAATTAAGTGGATGAATAGGGATATAAAGTAAGAGCTGACAAAAAAAAAAAAAAAAAAAAAAAAAAAAAAAAAAAAAAAAAACATTGTGGAGGAAATAAAGTGAGCAACATACTCATGAGCAGTACAAAGTGCAAGTAAGAAGGGTGACTAGTATGGTCAGAGAGGCCAAATCAGACTATGAGAGAGAATTAGCTAAATAGGCTAAAGTAAACCTGAAACAGTTTTTTCATTGTGTAGCAAGTAAGAGGAAAAATGACTAAACAATGCTCATGGCAGGAAGGTGACTGAGCCAAAAGAAATGGTTGACTTGCTGAGTGATCATTTTGCAAAGGTGTATCATCTAGGAGATTTTACAGTTGCTGATGTTACAGACATATCAAAATTGAGGTAGATGAACAGGGGGCATTCAGCATATTAAAAATATGAATGTGAACACAGCAGTGGTACTGGATGGTATTTCAGCCCATGTATATGTGAATGTGCAAGAGAGTTGGCATTGCCTCTGATGAAATTGTTCAATCTAAGTCTCAGCTCTGGCAGGGGTTCCAAGGGAGTGGAAAGAGTACCATTGCATAAAGGTGGCTCCAAGACAGAGGTAGCAAACTACAGACCAATTAATAACATATCAGGAGTGATTAAGTATTGGAAAAGTTGGTGAAAAGTAAAATACAACAGTGGGAGGATAGAGATGCAATACTCTATAGTGGGCTGCCCACAATACTCTATAGTAGGCAGCATGGCTTTGTAAAAGGTAGGTCCTGTCTTAGATTATTCACATTTTATATAAAGTGACAACAGAATTGGATAAAGGTAATGGCTACATCATGATACTGCTCAACTTTGCCAAGGCATTTGACAGATACCACATGGAAAACTATTACAAAAGCTGGAGCAAATAGGTATGGAGATGACTCTAGTAGCATGGATAGGGGACAGTGGCTAACAGACAGACAGACACCAAAGAGTAGTATATGGTGGAGTGGAATCTAAGAGAATGATGGTGACTAGTGGAGTATCTCAGGGAGTCAGAATTAGGACTTCTCATTAATTTGTATATCAATGACATAGGGAAAGATTTAAAAGGGAATATTTAATTATTTGCTGATGATGCAAAACTGGGGAGAGCAATAGTAGATAAAGGTGATATAGATATCCTGCAGGATGATTTATATAAATTTGCATTGTGGGCAAAGGATAATAATTATCAATTTAATGTTGCAAAATGTAAGGTTATGCACTTCGGGTTTAAAAGGCTGCATATGGTGAATCATATTGATAGTACTGGATTGCAGGAAATTGAGGCTAGGGACTTTGGGATAATGGTGAACAAAGAACTGAAGTTCAGAGGGCATATTGCAAAAGTTGATAAAATAGTTCAAAGGATTACATATTGACTACTGTATACAGATTGTCACCTAGGTTTCTTGGGGACCAGGAAGTGGTAGAGAGGATTCAGAGATGAGTGACATTTATGTGGAATACTCCCTACAAGGTTTGAATATATGTGGGTTACAAAGTTTAGTGAACAGGCAGAAAAGAGGAAACATGATAGAAACTTTTAAGATATTAGAGGGGTTTTATAAAAATTGATGCAAGTGAAATTTTTCAATATATGACAAATAGAGAACTGGTCCATTCTGAAAGTTGTGTAAGGACCAGATTTTTTGCATGGAAAGTGGTGAGTGAGTAGAATGGATTGCCAGAATTGATTGTGAGTTCTCTGACAGTGAATGGATTCAAAGAGAGGTGTGATAGGATTTGTGTGCATAATGGTAATCTGGATCTCCTATGATGAGTCTTCAGACTCTATGGAGGTGCTGTAAAATAATAATAATACCTTAATTACAACTGAAGAAATACAGAACAGTCTATAAATGGAAAGTTCTGTCATAGAACCATGGCTGTGTAATGGTACTGTTTTGCTTTCTTTCTACTCCTTAGTAACCCTTTCAAATTCTTATTCCTCATGTTCTCTATCATATGCCTTTGTTTTTTAAGGGTGCATGATAGAGTGAGTTATTTAAATTTAAGTAAAATGAATATACAGTATGGTGAAAAAAAATAATGGAAAAACAGTACTGAATAACTACAATGATTATATGTTATATAAATGAGTAAACAGAGTAAAAACGAAGAAATATAAGTTTACACATTGTGATATGTACATCCACAACTATCGGTGGAATCTTGATCAATAATGCATTAACAATGGTAGATTACGTACTCAAAATGGGCACATTGTCTTTCAAGACAGGTTTCGTAGTGCATGTGAAGGTTCTCTGTCATCTTGGAGAACAAGAGTTGGGACATCTACTGGACATATTGTGTAATTTTTATCCCTTATTTCAAAGTTGTTTGAAGGCTGGTCATTCTTTCAGCATACCCCAAAAAATGCATCAAGTGATGTGAGATCAGAAGAACATAAAGGGTATGGGAATTCTGTGAACCTCGAAATGAGCCCAGGGGAGCGTTCTGATAAACAGGCTCTACAGCCATATGATGTGCGACAGGTTGCTCCGTCCTGTTGTGGAATGGTTTTGCATGACACATATCCTATGCAAATGCGGGTGAACAGAATTAACACATTCTCAATGTAGTGTTCACTATTTAAAGTCACGGTTACACCATCCTCTTCAATGAAGTAGGGGCCCAATTATGCCTGGCCAGAAACTGCACACCATTTTGTGATCTTCCTACTGTGAAGAGATTTCTCTTGGACAAATTCAGGTCTCGAGAAACCAAGAAACCTGTAGATTCATCTGTTACATGACTGCTTAGATGGAAATGCACTTGGTCTGACAACCAGACATTATGGCGGAAGGATGGATCTTCTTCATAGACATTGGCCAGTAAGAGTGCACAGTATTCCCGTCATGCAGCATAACCCATTGCTGTTAAACACCGACCGACGTGAATGACATACGAAGGGCACCCCGACTCCTTAAGAATTCTCTGTAGTGACCACCTCAGCATCCCAGGTTTTACCACAGTTCGGTGTTGACTGCATTTCAGAGACTAACACTTGCTCTAGCACACACCTATGATTCTCATTTGTGTTAACAATTCATGGGCTCCCTGAATGCCCTTTGCATTGCAGCAGAACACTCCTGGTACATTGGAACTTCTCGTTTAAGGCTATCATGACACTATTCCTTAGGGTACACTTACGGAAACAATGAACAAAGTGCTCACAAATATGTCATAGGCTTGGACCATTTGCTCTACCAACTCCATATGAATGAAAATAATGCTCAAAAATAAACATCTTTTCTTCCAATGTCAACACAAATCAACACGACTATTACAGCTAAATGTAATGGTGTAGACTCTACACGTGCTCTTCTATTAATGTGTGCATGCAGTTAAACGGCATATCTCATAGCATGTATATTGAAGGGGTGTCGAAGTTCAGGACTAATTTTTTTTGGCACCATAGGGATATACAGTACAGCACCAATGCACAGCAAAATGATGGCTGCCAAGATGTCTTTGTAGGTTGAGTTAAATATGCATGATTTTGTCCAGTGTAAAATTTGTGAGATGTATTTATTGTGAAAATTTGATATTTGTAGAAGGAGAGCAAAACTGGTGAGCAAGAGTATAGTAAGTGGTGAATAAGTGTTTTGAGAGTGCATGAAGAGAGAACATTATGTGATAGTAAAGTAGAGAGTATTAATAGAAGACTGGGCAACATCGGTAATAATAGTGAAAACGCAGTGGCAGATGATCATGAGGCCGTAGAAGACCTAAATAAGAAAATAACACAGTTATCTTTGCTTAGTCCTTCACAGGACAAAGCACAAAATTGAAAGGCTGCAGAAACATCAAGAGAGATAGTTGAACTGAGAAGAGAAAAAAGCAAGATGTCTGAAGTGATTATATGATAAGATGAGTATTTCATGAAAGTACAACAAAATCTTGTTTCCCTGGTGTAAAAATTAATATCACTGATTCTGTCAGAATGCAGAAAGACAAGGTGAAAGAATTGATGATGTTGGCTGGCACCAATGATTCTGAGAGATGAGAAGTATTGTATATGGGAGGATGTGAAAGAATTATTGGAAGAAGCAAAAAAAGAAGAGCAAGCAGGTGAAATTTGTAAGTCTGTTGGAACGCTATGATAAAGGTAAACTGAGGAGGACAATGATAGCAAATGAGTCAATTACATAGGTTCTGCAGAAGGAATGATGTTGAATTTGTGGACCTATGGTCTGAGTTTGATGGACAGGATTTGTATAATGCTGATGGACTACAGTTGAATGGATTCAGATTTAGGTATCTCGAGAGAGAGAGAGAGAGAGAGATTTGTTCACTGATGGTGTGGAAGCACAAAGTCAGGAAAACTAAAAAATTAGGGCAGATGAAGGGAAGTGTGTGTGTGTGTATATAAATGAAGAAAAAAATGCAGAAACTAGTCTCCCACACAACAATATCAAATGGAGGTAGTCAATTGAAGATGTAGCATCAGGAATAAGAGAGGAATTTTGGCATTGGTTAGTGCAACCCTGGCAAAAGTTATACGCATTAGTAAGACCTGGCTAACAGCAGATGACATAGTTACGGGATAGAATGCAATGGGTTTGCTATTTTCAGGAAGGAGAGAGTAGACAGGTGGGGTGAGGGGGGGGATTAAGAACAAGAATAACAGTCAATCAGGCAAATGGCAGTTCTTTTGAGGCAATCTAGTATGAGACTGAGGACAATATGACAAAATATAAAATTAGTTATTGCTATTAGCCAGGGGGACACCAGGGATGATGCAGAAAACATGTATCAGCAGATTAGTATAATGGGTGCAAGTCAAGTAATTATAGACGATTTCAATTTTGGAGACAGATGGAAGGAGGAAAGGTCCCATGGCAGGAAGAAAATGGAATTTATACACTTCCTGAGAGATAATTACTTGAATCAAAATGTGATGGAAGGGACTTAGGGTACAAGAGTGTTGGATCTCTTATAGGATCAGAAGATCTGTCAATAACTAAGGTGAGGCTATGTTGCCTCCAAATGGGAAGAGTGATAATGTGGTCTTGACTTGGGAGGTGGCAAAATGTAGAAATTTCACTTAAGGATATATGTGAAACTACAAGGCAAATGATTATGATATGCTAAGGAGGCAGATTAAAGGAGTACCATGGAATAAAGTCAAGGAATATCTGAAGGAAGCAATATCACATTACATACCCAAGGTCACGAGGATAAATCAGCGAGGAGTTAGATGGATGAGTAGTATCATTAAGCCTGATCAGCTGAAAAAAAAAATTGTTCAGGATATATAAGGAGAAAGGTAACTATCAAACTCATGAAGAGTACAGCATCAGGCATGAAAGATGGCCAGCATGGTGGAATGCAGAATCAGATTACGAGAAGAAATTAGCCCAGCAGGCAGAATGAAATCCCAAAGAGTTCTTATGTTATGTAGCAAACAGGAGGAAGAATGACGATGGGCAGATAACTTTAATGAGTGCTGAGGAGAGAGGTGACTAAGGCATATGAAATAATTGAGCTATAGAGTGACGTGACCACTTTGCAAGTATACATCATCCAAGTGAGGATACTGCTATGGCAAATGTGACGGGGACTGATGCGAGAATAGAGGTTGATGAATTGGAGGTATTTAGGATATTGCAGAATCTCAATGCAAATACAGTAGGATTAGATTTTACTAGAACTGTTGCATATTGAGTTAGACAAGGAAAATGGATATGCCATGATACTTTTGGATTTTGCTATGGCTTTTCACAGAATACAGCATGGAAGACTCTTACCTAAATTGGAGAACATGGGATTGGATTATAAAATATTAGTGTGGATAACAGGAGGGCTGACTAACAGATATCAAAAAGTGATATATGGTGATATGAGTCTGCAAGATTTAAGGTAACTTGTGGTGTACTACAAGCATCAGTCCTTGGCCCATTGTTATTCGATCTTTAATGACACTGACAAGGATCGGACAAGTGACATACAGCTATTTCCTGATGACACAAAAATAGGCAGGTAATCAGGAATGTAGCTGATGCAGTACTTGTATAATGATTTAAATAGAATGTGAAAAAATGGCTGTCAGTTCAATGTTAGTAAACGTCAAGTCATGAAATTTGGTGTGATGACATATCCAATGTCTTATTATATTGGTGGGATTATACATAAAGAAATTAATCATAGGAAGTTTGAGGGCCATAGATTGCACTCTGAGTTGTATTTGCAAAGAATGCAAATACAACTCAGAGGATTATGGAAATGCTGAAATGAACCTTGACATATCTCTTATGTAAAGACCTTACTCAGATAAGATCTCACTAAGATATGACATTTTTATTGTGAAGGTCTCGTTGCCTGGTTTCCATGGTGATTCTGATACAATGGAGAGTGCGTTAAAAATGATATCAGGATTGTGGAATACTAACTAAGAAGATAGACTGAGAATTTGTAGACTGCAGACACTAGCAAACAGGAGAAAGATGGGTGATATGATTGAGACTTACAAGCTTCTAAAAGGGTAATACAGGATATTAGCAGATGGAATTTTTCATTTTATAGAAGGTGAGGAAAGAATGAGAGGACATCCTTGGAAGATGAGAATGACTGCCATCAAGAAGGGATGAGAGCTAGATTTTTCTCTCAGAGTGATGCGTGATTGGAATGGATTGCCATTGGATGTTGTGTTGAATTCAAGAACAGCTGGTGTAGGTAGTATGTGACATCTCTCAATGAGTCTGACTCCTGGAGATCTCTCTTAATAATATGATTAGCTTGCATTTTATGAGAATGCGAAAGGGAATTGCCAATGCCATTGTCATTTAAGTCTTAGCTCTGGAAAAGTCCCAAGAGAAGGAGAGAAGGACAAAAATAATTCATTTGCATAAAGGAGGATCTCAATCTATGGTAGAAAATTATAAACCAATCAGTATCTCAGGAATTGCAATATCACCATTCTTGAGATAAAAAAATATTTCAGGAATGGAAATATAGGAAATAATTTGAAGAAAGATATTCAGTTGTTTGCTGATGATGCAAAGTTCGATAGGGATTAATAATCAAGCTGATGTAAGAGAGCTTGCAGGATGATTTAAATAGGCTGACAGTATCGGCAAAACATAACTGATGTCAATTTAATGAGGATATGTGTAAAGTTATGCGTTTTGAGATAAGGCATATACATCTATTCATAACTGTATTTTTTTAAGGAAATTACAACAAATTTTAGTTAATATATTAGTCTAAGTAATACTTCCAATTGCAAAATCAAACTGCCATTATATTATAATACATTATAATATATGTGCAAACAGACACTAAATAATGAAGCTAAAGCAAGTCAACTGAGAGTAAACCTCAAGTCCTAAATAGCACTCCCTAGTGGGCTAAATTGGGCATCCTTAGCTGTTCAGTGAAGTATGGAGAAAGAGCTTCCCAAATTTGGGATAGTTTCTTAAGGCAGATTCAAGGAAAAGTCTTTTGTATTTATATTTGCTGCAACAGAGTAGCTGGCCTTCTTCCAGCATATCCTATGTCAGGTGTCCAAAGCATGGTCAGCAAGTCCTGTAGTGTTGGAAATGGATATAGTCAACATCAGGATTGTTGAACATAAGGAGTATATCCAGTGGTGAGCTATGGAAATTTGAACAAAGGGCTCGCATCGTCGAGCAAAAAAAAAAAAAAAAAAAAGGGCTTAACTTAGCCCTTATAATACTTATATAGCGACTTTGTAGAGCTTCTGTCAGATATGATAATTCCTGTAGGATATCAATCATTAATGCTAGATCTTTTAAAAATTCCAAATTGAGAAGTCGGTTTAAAAAGCCCTTGTATTTATCGTTCGATGCAAAATACTTGCATAAAGCTGGGTAATTTCTCCACAAAGCAAGAGCCGTTTGTAAACTGCAAGCTGCCCATTATGGTCCAAACACATGGCCGATCTTTAAAATTTCGATATCAAGGCCTTTTGCAATCGTATTTAACTCTCGTTGATTTTTTGGTGATTGATGATAAAAAGCATATAATTAATCCATAAATATTTCAAAAAGATTTATTTCTTTAATGTTTTTTATCGAATCATCTAATGCTAAGTGTAAACAATGAGCGCAATGCCAAATCACAAAGCTGGGAAATTTTGTAGAAGTTTGATTGCAACACCTGATTTGTTTCCTAACATTACACTAGCTCCATCAGAACAAAAGGCAATGAAATGATTTTTTATATAGTTATCAGAAAATCCACATGAATTTAAAGTGGCAATTATAGTAGCATGTATACATTCCACGGTGGTATTTTCTAGTTCTACAAGATTATTAAACAAGACAAACAAGGGGCTCGCAAATTTAAGAAAAATTTAATAAAGGGCTCGCGCGAGCCCCTTATAGCTCACCACTGAGTATATCCATTTCATACACCATCACAGCAAATATAAATATGAAAGACTTTTCCTTGAATCTGCTTCTGCCGAAATAAACTACCCAAACTGCAACAAATTTGGATGCATGAAACTATCCCAATTTGGGAAGCACTCATCCTCCAACACTTCAGCCAAGGATGCCCAATTTAGCACACTGGGAGGGGGGAAGGTACACTATAAGACTTTACGCTTACTGTCAGTTGACTTGCTTCAACTTCATTACTTAGTGTAGTGCCTGCTTGCAAATGTCATATTTCATTGTGTTCACTGATGATGGCAATTTGACTTTGCTGAAATACTGGAAGCATTAAATTTATTTTAGTTAATATATTAGTGTGTCTTTCCTTAAAAAAATGCAGTGATTAAAAGCTGTACTACATTGAAGGAATTGTACTCCAGGAAATTGATGAAGCCAGGGATTCGGGGGGGGGGGGGGGGGTAATAGTAGTAGTAGTAGAAGACAGAGTTGAGAACGCACCAACAAGCAGAGATAAGGGAGTTAACATTTTTCTTTATAAAGCCTTGAAACAACCACATCTGGATTACTGTACACAGGTCATATTACCTAGGTTTCTTGGGAATAAGGATCCAAAGGCAACAAATTTGGAAGTGATCAAGATGGTGAGTGGAATTCTTCCTATGAGGATAGACTGAAGGTTTGTGGGTTGCAGAAATTGACTGACAGGCAAAAAAAGAGGGGGATATGATAGAGACGTTTAAGTTACTTAAAGGATTTTATAGAGTAGTTGGTTAGTGCTTGGCATGATGTTTAGGTCTCTCTCAATGAGTCTAAGGACTCCTGGAGTTGCCCATATATTATTATATATGGGTCACCATAATAATATTATGGTGACCAGATCTGAATACAGAAATCTACATGAAACTTAAAAACCTTACATCATAGAGTGGCTTATTAGTATCTTATATCACCTTGAGTGTGTGTCCCTTTCATATTACTGTAGCAGCTTTCTAACCTTTATAAGTTTTGTAGTGTGTCCCCTGAACTTCAACTCACTATTCACTAACATCACCAGATCCTCACCTCTTGAATTGAAACTCTACTAATAAATTACCCTCCATCCTATCTCTTCTTGTCAAAGTACATGCCTTCATGCTTAGCAATATTGAACTGATATTCTCATTCATTTTCTCAAAGTGCCAACTTATATTCAAATCCTCTTGTAGCAACATTGCATCAGAGCTCAATGACATTATATAATTTGGTATCATCACCAAACAACTGAATATCTCCTCTTAGTTTCTATCACCCAAACCAGCCTTGTATCCAACACTGACTATATATTCCTCATACTACTCAATTTCAACAATTTGTCATGCAGTATTCCATTGAACACCTTTGCAAAAAAAAAAAAAACTATAAGCATCTGCTCTGTGTAATATAGTGGTCACGCTATTACAAGACCCTCTCCGCCTCACTTTAAAAAGCTGTTGCTTCCTTCTGGAAATCCAATTTTGTATTTATATCTCTAATCAGTCTCTTTGACACCTTCACCACATCATTTCTGATACAAAAATTGCTTATAGCTACCTTGACTGACTTGGATGGTCCCAATGCAGTGGTAGTCCACGTGTTAAACTTAAGTGCTGGAAGAAACTAATGTTAGAGGCATAATGGAGTTTAACAACACTGAGAAAGGATTCAAAATATTCTTCCAATATTTTTAATACCTTCTCAGTACTGTTTCATCACTATTAAGCCTCTAATATGCACTGGTTGTATTTTTGTCCTCCTTTCATCTTCAGGTGTTCCTATTGCCAGATGCATCTTAAGTGACCAAGTCAAGGGCAGTATTAGCTCCTTTGTAAACTTCCATAATCAATGTGGTGATATCCCATTCAGTCCTGCAGCCTTACTAAAAAACAGGCTTATTTAAAATTACAAACACATCGCTTTGATGAATTATCATTATTATTATTATGTGACACCTCCAAGGAATCCAAAGACTCATTGAGGGAGGGCACTTACTCTACAACTCTCCATCTCCACCACTCAATCCACCAACTACAGCAAACTGCAACTACCATCATCTACACCAACACCATCTACTGCCCATCACCACCACTAGTATTTTCATAGACAATCACAAACATCCATGCCCACAGCAGGATTCGAAATCGCAGCTGTTTGGCTGGAGAGCAGATATGCTAACCACTCGGCCAACCAGGCTGGCAATTGTCTGTCTCTACTCTTTCATCTGAATTACATTCATTATTACTCCAAACTTCCTAACATGAAACACTGAAAAGATACTCACTGAACATTTCTACTATCTCTTCTTCTTCTGCAGCTTGTCCCACTTAAGTATGATTGCTGTTTGTAGTGAGTCTCCTCCAAATACTCCTATCTTGGGCTGTAACCACATCCAAGTTCTTCATCCTCAAGTCCTCCTCCACCATTTCCCTCCATTTCTTCTTTGGCTGCCCACGCTTCCTCCTCCTCCTCCCCTGCACATCCATCTGCATGACCTTTCTTCCCACATACTCGCCCTCCCTCCTCATCACATGATCAAACAATTTCAACCTTGCCTCCTGTATCTTTGCTCCTAAGTTCATAACTTTCACTGTTCTTCTTGCATAGTCATTTCTCAGACGATCCTTTCTGGTCACATCGCACATCCACCTAAGCATTCTCATCTCCACTACCTCCATCCTGCTGATGTTATTTTTCCTCAGGGTCACACAGTTTCCATAGCATATGTCATAGCTGGTCTCACTACTGTCCTGTAGATTTTGCCTTTTAGATTCATTGGCACCCTCTTATCACATAGCACTCCAGCAATCTCTCTCTCTCCAGTTTCTCCAACCTGCTTGTATCCTGCATCCCACTTCCTTCTCAGCTTCTCCGTCCTCTTTCACTGTTGAACCTAAGTATCTAAAGTAACTGACCTTCCTAATGACATTTCCTTCCAGATCTGTCTCCCAGCTGCGATCCACTTTGCAACACATATACTACGTCTTACTTCTGCTCAGTCTCATACCTCTCTCTCTCCCCCAGTACTTTCCTCCAACTTTCCAATTTAGCTGCTACTTCTCTTGATTCTGCACACAGCATGATGTCATCCGCATATAACATAGTCCAAGGCGCATCTTCTCTCACCTCCTCCATCACAATATTAAACAGACAGTTCTAGGGTACTATGTACAATGGCTTAAGACAAATAAACCCTTGATGCAAGCCAACTGTCACTTGAAAACTTTCTGTCTCTCCCAGGCAGGTCTGAACTCTTGTCTTCACATTTCTGTACATCTCATGCACCAGGCTGACATATTTCTCCGGTACCTTCTTCTCCCTCAGACAAACTTCTTGCCTTGGTACTCTATCATACGCTTTCTCTAGATCAATAAACACCAGATGTAGCTCCCGTTGCTTCTCTCGAAACTTTTCCATCATCTGCCATAACCCAAAAATAGCATCTGTCGTCGATTGACCAGGCATGAAGCCAAATTGCTCCTTTGCAATCTCCACCTCCTTCCTCAGTCTTCCATCAAGAATCCTCTCTAGGATTTTCATTGTGTGGGACATCAACTTTATTCCTCTGTAATTTTTACAGTCTTGTGCATCCCCTTCACCCTTGTAGATGGGGACAAGAGTACTTTCCCTGGGTATATTTTCCTGTTGACAAACTTTTATTAACAGGTTCCACAGCAGGTCAATTCCATCTCCCCCCAGTGCCTTCCATGCCTCCACTGGGATCCTGTCAGGGGCCCACCGATTTTCCATTCTTCATCCTCTTTATGGCCACCTTCACTTCCACTCTACTAATGTTCTGCACCATCCCCTCATAAGGCTGCCTATCTTCTCTGTGAGTCCTTGCATTTTCTTCTTTCAAAAGCCCTTCAAAGTATATTCTCCATCTGTTTCTTATATCCACATCCCTTCTTAATGCCCTTCCTCCATAGTCTTTGATCTTCCTCATATGTAAAATGTCCTTTGATGCCTTATTTCTATATTTTGCCAATCGATAAATTTTTCTGAACATTTCCACTATATCCTCTGCAAATCAACAGCAACTAAAATCAGTCTTTCATACTCATCCTATCTTCTACTAGCAATGTAACTGTAGGACTCTCTACAACTTTGCTAACTCAACCAATCCTTTATACATGCAAATTTCTTCTTCTTCACTCTCCTGGCTTGTGCTTTATATACAACTGTTGCATATCTCTTCTTTATATCTGCATCCTTTTTTCACATCCTTATCTTCTACAGCTACATAATTTCATGATTCATCCATTTCATCCCAGCCACACGGAGCCTCCTCAGCTCAGCAGATGATAAAGGCTTTTCAACTGAAGGTGAGTTAACTAATCTTGTATGGTAGTAGTGAGATTTTCCCTTCCAAGAAAAGTAGGTTTTTCTGCCTGCAAAACAGACAAATCAGGTGAAGAGCACAAGGAATTAATAATACCAACAATACACTGGTCTCAGCCTTAGTTGCTTTAGCCATAACTTCAAATAGCCCCCCCCTCACACACCACACTATCCTTTTAAGTCCGGAATACAGAAATTAAGCCAATATTTCTATATAAATTACAGAAAATTATAGCCATTCTGTAATGTGCCTTAGAACACTATGGAGGTATCATGTAATAATAAATATTGATCACCAACAAACCTCTATCATTTGTTATCAGATGGGTAAAAAATTGCATTCCTTTTTCAAGATTTTATAAGGATACATTTTATTAAAACTTATGCTATTACTTCCACATCACCCAAGAGAGAAATGGCTATGTATTCACTAAAATATTTCTTAATAAGCTGCCAATCAATGACAATGGAAACCTCTTGTGCTGTTCATGAAATATATACAGTTTCTATTTTTATAAACTGGACAGTTTGTTGATATGATATGGCTAAAAGTTAAGTATATGCTGGCATGTAAAAGAGTTAAGACGCTTTTTATGCTATTGGAATTATGCTGAAAAAAAAACTATATTCTAGTATTAGATAATCAATAATTATATCAAATTCCAAACAAATTGCAAATATAATCTATGAACAGAAAATTCCATACAAAAAAAAAAAAAAAAAGTGTTGGCTATTATTTTCAGTTTTAAATCGACTTTCAAAGACTCCTTTGTATTGCAAAATATATATATATAATGGAGAATAAATCAGGGTGATATACCATAAACTTAAATCACTTGAACAAAAATCCTTGCACATTCTAAATTTCATGTAAGTAAAATATGGAATGCCGTTAACTTTAAGAAAGGTTGCCAACATAAATTCATTTTCAAAAGAATGGCAAAAATACTTTCACAGCACACACAAATAAACAAAACAACAACAAAAATAAATAAATAAGATACTTACTAAAGTTAACACCGTCTGATAAGTGATAAACTTTACAATTTCAAAGGGATATGCAACATTCCACCATCACCCTGTATTTGTGTCAACACAAAATACCAGCTGTCGTTTCTCTACAAACAATTTTTTTTACAAAATATTACACACAAGCAAAAACTAGTTCACATACCAAACGCGAACTAAACAAAATATGAAAACGTATTTCAGCTGTCTCAATACTGTTCTTAGGAATACCGTCAGTGACACCTGTGAAATTAAACTGCGAATACCTCTACCATACAACTTCTTGGTTGCATCGCAACTTTATAAAGTGTACTCTGAATAAACAAACATTTGGATGGCAATCTTTAATTCAGATTCTAAGTATAAAACTGGAAGCATATACAATATATATTAGGAAGTTTTTTCTCTTATCAAAAAGTAAAAAGTTTTTTTTTTCGAAACACTTGGTTATCCATTAAATTATACTTGACAAGAAATTATATTCTTATGTAATCCTTTATCCAGTGTAAACAACCAAAAGTTGGTGCTTAAAGTATCTTCATGCGCAAACTTTCTTTGCTTACTTGGATAAAGGATTATACAAAAATATAATTCCCTGGCAAGTATAATTTTATTTGTAACCAATTAAAAATAAATAAATAAAAAATTTCTACAACTATCTCTGATCCAGCGTATTTTAATAAAATGATAAAAAAAAAATTATTACTTGTATAAGAAATTATATGAACGCTGCATTCATTCAACTTTGATATCTGCATGGTGGTGGATCAGATGAATGTGGAACTTGGTGATTCATTCATTATAATCCTTATGATTTTGGGTTGGAGACCTCTTCATAGAAAAAGTACCTGCTGTTAATTGCTAGATTTACTCTCTTTCTCTTCTTTCCCCCTCTTCTCTGTAATTTTATTTTCTTCTCTCTCTCTCACTCACTCACTCTCTCAACTTAGAATTGACGAGTGCACTACCAACTACAGTTGGGCAATAAGAAAGTCTACAGTTTAGAAGTCTACGTATTTTTTTCACACGAAATTCCACGGCACTGCAGGTCGAAATTGAAAGGCCAACAGCCATCCCAAAATTCACATGGACCACAGTCCCGCTTTACCAACAAAGTTGCTCAGATTTAACCAAGAAAACAGATGAGGAACACGAGTTGGAATACAGTCAGACAAAATGGAAGTTGATTACCGCGCATTCACTAAATATTTGGACGATAAAAACAGTCAATACCATATGTTCTATCTCTCTCTATATAAGAACCTGTGTAGCTCAGTGGATGTGGCGTTTGCACACCACCGCGCTAGGCCGCACGAAGGAAGTCTTGGTTTCGAGTCTAGTCGGCGACTAGAGGAAACTAAATCCTACACAACTGATTAACTACGCAAACAAGACGGCAAAAAACCGCCAAAACCACCCTAGTACCAAAACGAACTTCCCTACACAAAAAATTATCAAACTACCTTACACCCAAAACACATACAAAGCCTACAAATACATCTTCAAACATACTGACTACAAACTGGTATTCACCACAAGCCAAAAACTGGCAAACCTCCTAAAACCCACCAAACCTCACACACAAAAAGATATATTTGAACAGCACAATGTAGTCTATAAATTTCCCTGCCAAAAAGACTGTGACATCACCTACACAGGTTCCACCATCAGGCCTTTATGGGCAAGACTACAAGAACACTTCCGTGACTGTAACATCCCTATTCCTGAACATTTAAACACTAAAAAACGCAACATTAAAAAGAAAAATCGTATACAAAGCACAGGAAAAACGGAAATAGCTGTTCACGCCCTTGAACAAAAACACACCCCGCAGATAGACAAGGCCATCATAATAGACAGACAAGACAATGAAACAATGCTCAGAATATCGGAAACAATAGCTATAAAGTGTGACGCGAACTCGATCAACGTACACAGGCCCTACATAATCTCCGAGGTTTGGAAGCTTCACAACATTAAATTGAGGTCACAATCCCGACCAATAGGAGACAACACAAACACCTCTGAAGCACCCACCCGACCTGACATAGCTTCCACTTTCCCAATATGTTCCGATGATGACCACGAATAGTCGAAACGGTCCACACCCCGTCAACTACCTTTCCCCTTCCCCCTCCCTATTTTAAAAAATTAACCCTTTCACTTTTTCCCCACCCTATATAAAAGTATATGTTTCTATATATTACGGAAAAAAAACCAGGTTTTTCTAACTTATTCTACCAAACTGCCTACCCCCCACACACACACACACTCTGCAGTTCTCGACATCGCAGACAGAGGAAAAGCCACAACACCCAGAAAAAGGTATGTGCAATTTTCTATTCCTTAAGCTACATATACTTTTTAGTACATCTACACTCATAATGCCCTAAGAACCCATGAGTAAATAGCCAATGACATTTAAACAGGGGTACTCCTAAACTGAAGCAGGCAAAATAGCTGTAATTATAATAGACTAGAGGAAATTTTTCTAAGCCTTTTTTTGACCGGTTCCCGACCGGTAGTCGATCTCTGGCACGGGCAAGCAGGTTTTTCCTCCCGGAAACTCGAGTTTTTCGTCCTGTAAATTCAAGAAAATCGACCGTAGAACCCACATTATTTTTTCAGACATTAAATATATTGTGTTAGGGTTAGAGACCACGAGATGGCGGCACATTTGAGCCGTCTCTCTTCACTGCGTACCGCTTAATTAGTGATAGCCTTGGGCCATCTGTCTCTGATTGGGTACCAGTGGAGATTGAACTGCCCACTCAGTCTCCAAAAGTTAGATAGGGCTAAATGGCCTCGCCTACTCCCGTATATACGGGAATAAAAAGGCGTTAGCTGATTTTTTTTTTCTCTCTATATATATAAAAATTAAAAAATGAAGGTGGTACTGTGCGGTATATGAGAACCCATAACCATTGAGGAAGGCAAAAGAGACCTCCAAAACTGAAGTGTTAAACTCTGTTATCTTAAAGTTAGCCGTTTGTTACGAGCAGATAAATGACAATACCTCTTGTGCGGATGGAAATCTGCAAATACTACTGAAGATCTACGATCTAAAAACTGTCTATCACCTGGCTACAAAACCAGAAACATTATGACGAAAATCATCAATGCCACCAATGGCAAAACTCGGCCTCTTGGAGCACTGCCGCACGGCCATATCGTACGTGTAAAATGTCGAGGAAAACCACGTACGGGCTTCCAGAAACAAATTTAAAAAAATAGAACCAGCTAAATGCAGCAAAAATGGCAATCACATCCTATTAACCATATAAGGTCCAAATAATACTTGGCTACTCAACCACAAATAAAAAGAAAACCAAACAGCAGCAACTAATACAGACATCTACAGAAAATGATGACAATAACCCCAAACAAAAAAAAAGCAAGCGCCTATTACGCGGAGGAGGTTGCGTCGAAACCATCAGAAAAAATTCGAACCAATCCAGCAGAGCTGCAGTTATAATCGCCACTTTGGGCGAGATGTTCATCGAGCACAGCAAAGCAAACCTCAACCAAGACTCCAAGAACAAGTTTGTAAGACATACACAAGCCATTCTTACTGCACAAGTCGATGGTCAACAAAAGTAGAAGGCCAGTTGTCAACAGAATGCGCACTAGAACTGAAACGGTCTAGAAAATAACTAGACCGTTTTCTAGTTCATACATGTTCCCGTGCTGAAGTAATTCTTAAAAATTAATCACGCCTCAGACCGATAAACCAAGGGCCAGGTACTGTGTTCTACACCTGAATTATATATCCAACGCCAGAGTAGGAGGATAGGGCATGGCCATCTTTGACAAACACAACGAAAGAAAGTTTTCTTTCCTTGTGTTCTATTATCCTGTATATAACTCGAAAAACAGTAACTGAAAGTAGACTTAAATGAAATTCTAGACACAAACCAAGCAGAGTCAGTAGCAGCAGCCCCAAAGATCAACCACAGAGAAGAGCAGAACTATAAACCGAAACGATATAACTGTTAATGACTTTGTGGCTCCTGGGATTTCGAGATTTTGGGACATACAGAACCTACACATTACAGCCTGGCAGAATATCCTGATGTCCATGATATACCGATATCATAAAACATACAAATATGTACTAATTACAAATACGTACGATGGACAACTTCACCTCTGCCCCAAATCAGTTTCACTTAACTGGGCTCACAACAGGAAAATATCCTGGATCGGCTCCAAATTTTGAACTGGACAAAACAAACGACCTCTACATGGTGTACCGACCGTCAACTGCATGAGGAAAAAATCGATCAGTCGATTTCGACTTTGGATGTGTAGATAACAACTGAATTAATTACTGCAATGCTGACTAATGTGCCACGCACGAAATGTGAGCGACTTCCCGAGGACAATAACATTCTCATCTATGTAAGAGCATGGATGAGATCAGGCGTCAAAACCACAGAATGATAGTCCTAGAATACTGAAAAAAGCTCAACGTTACGATGGAAGTTAGATATGTTCATAAAAAAACTATCAACATCATCAATGGGAGACAAAATGCCAGATCTTAAACACAGACCACCAGTGAATGACCACACTTTATGCACTGGCTGTAAATGCCTCGCATCAATCAATGTGAATGTGTTCTTTACCACAAGGAAAGATGAAGCCTTTACCGACAGCCTGGGGAACACAGTGTAGTCCAAATTACATCCACACATAATTAGCCATAATTAGTGTGAATAAAATACACACCCAAATACACTAAAATGCACAGACCACTGAAATTCCCATCCAACCGGCATCGACCGCTGAAGTACATAAAATCGTCACGAAACTTAACAATAGGAAAGTGCCAGGCCCAAGAGGAATTTCTAAAAAAATATTCAAACACTTGGCTCACAAAGCCGCAATGCACATTTTTGCTCTTATTAAAACAATAATAAGATATCACTACTTTCCGACACGATGGAAATAGTTGACATAATCATAATCCCAAAAATCAAGAAAAATAGCACAATTCCCAGAATCGACCAATCAAAAGGCTCTCCTACCTATGAAAAATAGCTGAGAAGATAATGCTAACAAGTCTATTAAAAGTTCCTAGAGAAGTAAATCTCATCTCTAATGAGCAATTAAGATTCCACACGAGCCCTCACACAGAATAACTTCTCAGGATTACAGAAAAATCTGCGTACGATAAAACTGTAAGCAGCAAAGACACTTCCTGGATGTTATTATTATCATTATTGTTACGGGTTATTCCAAGGAGTCCATAGACTCAGCGAGGGAGGCCTTAAACATGTTATTAACTCTCCAACATTTGTGCAGTATCTGTCATACTTTGCTTTGAACTCGTTCACAGGCATGGCACCCACAACAGATTCCGGCAACTTATTCCACATATTCACAACACTCCAAGCAAAAAAACCTAGTTCTAACACCCTTACTAACTACACTAGTTTCCATGGATGGAAACTAGTTCACCACCATCACCACACCTGTTCTGAAAAATTTCATCTGAATTAATCTTGTAAAAAACCCCTCAGTAATTTGAATGTTTCAATCATATCACCCCTTTGTCGTCTATCAGCCAGTTTATGTGACCCACAAGATGGTAGCAGTTCATTCCATGGACCTATTACCATCTTGGTCATTCGCCAATGGATCCTCTCCTCCTCATCAAGAAACCCTAGTTCCAAATCTGTGCGCAATAGTCAAGATTGGGTCTTATCAAGGCTCGATAAAGAGGAAAATGAACCTGCTTGTCTCTGCTCGTCAAAATATTCTTCAGTAACCAAGTAATCTGATGAGCTGCTTTAGCCAGTTTTGCTATGTGCCCCTAAACTTTACCTCCCTATACACTAACACTCCCAAGTCTTGGGCTTCATCAATTTCCTCTACTACAGTTCCACCGGTGTGGTATACAGCTGGTAATATGCTCATCCCAGATGTATAACCTTATCCTCTGTCACATATCTGTCACATTAAACTGATATCCATTCTCCTTTTCCCAGTCTGCCAATCTGTCCAAATCATCCTGCAAAATTTTGCATCATTTGTATTAACTATTGTTCTTCCCAACTTTGCATTATCGCAAATAACTGAATAGTACTTCGCAGATCCTTTCCTATATCCTTAATGTATGTATAAGCCTAGAACAGAACCCTGCGGCACGCCGCTAGTCACAGGACTTCTTTGGGCTCTTCTCATGAATTAACTACTCTCTAACATCTTTCCATCAAGATCTATCTCTCCATCTCACAAACCTAATCTATCCCCATGTGCTGCAGTTTACTGAAGAATTCCATGAGGTATCCTGTCTAACGCCTTTGCAAAGTCTAGCAGTATCACTGTAAGCCCATTGTCTTTATCCAACTCAGCTGTCATTGTATTATAAAACGTCAGCAATTTACTGAAGAATGACCTACCCTTCACGATACCATGCTACCCCATAGAATATCCCAATCCATTTATCCATTCCTGTATATTTCTCTTGATCAACTTCTTCAATTCTTTGACAACTCTTTATATGCTGATCGGTCTGTAATTTGTACATCAGTCTTGGAGCCTCGTTTTTATGTAATGAAACTATTAGCCCCAACTTTCCATCCCCTCGGGACTAACACAGAGCTCAGAAGTAGATTAAACTGTATAGTCAAGGGTACTGACTATTCCCTCGCCGCTTTACGTAAAACTCGAGTTGATGTAGCATAAAATTCCACAGCTGTATTCACATTAAGGTTCTGTGATATGCAAAGCATCTCTATTTCATTTACCTCAGTTTCTGTATAAGCCTTTGGCTCTCATGTTCCTGCAATATGACCACCTGGATGATATATTCTTGCAAAGTGTTTACTTAGTACTTCTACTATTTCGATTAATTCAGTTAATATCCTACCAATAGTATTCCTTAAAATCATTCTGCCATATATATATTCTTTCTTTTACTTGCAGCACATCAAAAACTGTTTGGGTTCTCTTTGGCCTACATTGCTAACTCCCTTTCATATTCTGCTTTCCTCTTTCTTACCACACTAGTTACCCTTCTGGCATCTGCCTTGTACTGTTCATGTGCCTGCATGTCACCTTTCTCCTTCAGTTCCTTCCATAATTGTATTCTTTTTCCCCAGCTCCAACTTGATTAATTCTTCTGAGTCTAGGTATGAATCTGCCATTATCTCCTCAATAACTCCTTTACGAGTCTGTGTAGCTCAGTTGATGTGGCGTTTACACCCAACGGCGCTTGACCGCACGAAGGAAGACTTTGTTTCGAATCTAGTCGATAAGAGGAAATTTTTCTAAGCCTTTTTCGACTGATTCCCGAGTTAGTCGATCTCTGGCACGGGAAAGCGGGTTTTTTCTCCCGGAAACTCGAGTTTTTCGTACCGTAAACTCAAGAAAATCGACCGTAGAACCCACATTATTTCATACATTAAATATATTGTGTTAGGGTTATGGACCACGAGATGGCGGCACTTGTTGAGCCGTCTCTCTTCACTGCGTACCACTTAATTAGTGATAGCCTTGGGCCAGCTATCTCTGATTGTCTGCCAGTGGAGATTGAGCTGCCCACTCAGTCGCCAAAAGTTAGATAGGGCTAAACGGTCTCGCCTACTCCCTATATACGGGAATAAAAAGGCATTAACTGAGAACACTCCTTTACTACATCCCATGCACAAACAACATCCAGTCTTTTTAGTTTTACAATGCCATGGCACCAATCCAAGCATTCTCTCTTTTTTTCCCTGTGCCAAGGTAAGAGTACCTCCTGCACCTCCTCTCATGAAACTTGGATGGGAAGGATATCAATGCTGCTTGTTCTCTACTCAGAAACTATATAACAGAGGCAATGACTGGGTGTATTAAAAAGGTCAGGAAATTAAATAAGGTAGAGATAAAGTGGATTACTAAAGAGGTGGAGCATGTATTCTCGACGAAAAAGGACATTATGGTGCTAGCAAAAGTTGCGTGACAATAATTAGTTAAATGAGGAGTACAAAGAGCAAGCTAGGAAGGTGTTCGCTTTGTAAGGGTGACAGAAGTATGGATAGCAGTTAGCAAATGAGGCTATAATAAATCATAAGAAGTTTATATATATATATATATATATATAGAAAGTTTTTTACCTTGGGTAAAATATATGTTAAAGATACCAAGCTATTTTAAATATAAACCTGGTTTTTTACACCATTTCCCAAATAAGCAAACAAGTCAGTCAAGTTTGTGCCTGCAAGTTTAGCTGACCCTGCACGTAGTGCAAGTCAAGGCAACTCCTGGTAAAGGGAGTATAAGCTCTGATCACTATTCTTAATATTTACCCTTAATGCAAATCACATCTCCTGGAGGAGATGAATGATGTTATGTATTAAAGGTAAGGGCCACTACCCAGACCGGTTTCAACCTTTATTGAGGTCTCGTCAGTGGGAGCCAGGCTAAGAAATACTAAGTTTTAAGTAATACAGAGCTTATATTTTAGCAAAACAAGTTACCATAAGGTGTTTTGACCTTATTAAATAAAAATCTCAGGATGAGAGATAGATGTAGAAAGTTTTGTACCTTAGGTATAATATATGTTAACGATAACAAGCTATTTTAAATATAAACCTGGTTTTTTACTCCATTTCCCAAGTAAGCAAACAACATATCAGTAAAGTTTGTACCTGCAAGTGTTGCAAGTTTAGCTGACCCTCCTGAGATTTTTATTTAATAAGGTCAAAGCACCTTATGGTAACTTGTTTTGATAAAATATTTATAAGCTCTGTATTACTTAAAACTTAGTATTTCTTAGCCAGGCTCCCACTGACGAAACCTCAATAAAGGTCGAAACCGGTCTGGGTAGTGGCCCTTGCCTTTAATACATAGCATCATACAACTCCTCCAGGAGATGTGCTTTGCATTAAATATTAAGAATAGTGATACAGAGCTTATACTCCCTTTATCAAGAGTTGCCTTGACTTACACTACGTGCAGGGTCAGCTAAACTTGCAACACTTGCAGGTGCAAAGTTGAGTGACTTGTTGTTTGCTTACTTGGGAAATGGAGGAAAAAACCAGGTTTATATTTAAAATAGCTTGGTATCTTTGGCATATATATAAATTAGCAAGATCTCTCAGCCCCAAACTAGCTATCAGAAAACTTCAAAGCAGTATTCATACATTGGAGAAATGGCTGATGGACTGGAGGATCCAAGCAAACACATAGAAAAGTTCAGCCATACTGTTCACTAAAAAGAAGTTACAGACCAAGGAAAACATACACCTGCTAGTAGTCAAGATTCCATGGCAGAGCGAAGTCAAATATCTCGGCGTGATGCTTGACAAAAAACTCCAATTCACCAGTCTTCTAAAACACATAAGCGGAGATATCCAAAGTAATCGCGCAGCTCTCCGCCATGATCAACAGAAGAAGCAAACTGGATATTCGGAACGTCACTTACGCATCTCCTGCATGGAACCGTACCTCAAATACAAATATTCAAAAGCTGCAGAGAATACAGAACAAATGCCTGAGAATGATTCTGGATGCCCCATGGTTTATTAGTAATTCCCAGATTAACAGAGAAGTCAACATTCTCTACATGACATCCCTCTTCCATGACCTAGCAGAAAAGTCCTTCACCAACACAAACAATCATCCAAACCCGCTGACCAAGCAGGCTTCAGGCTACAATGAAGCAAAATTCTACAAATACAAAAGACCCAGTCAATTCTATGCTCAGCTGAACACAGCTAATCTCACTGCCCTTCAGGACGAGCTTAAAGCTCAATAACTCTCCACTGAACCTCTCAGACAAAGGGAATATGAAAAGCATTTATGCTTCACCCATGAAATCAGTAACGTTCTGCGTGTATGTAAGCAGCAAACGTTTGTAAGTAATGAGGAAACGTGGAGACGTAAGCAAATCTTACTGCAGGCAAAGAGTTGGGACTTAGAGGGTTGGTGCCAATATTGCGGAAACAGCCGCAATTGTTGGTTGCTCCCATACTATTGTATCAAGGGTCTACCAGGACTGGAATAACCAGAGAGAACTGGTTAACCATAAACAGACATCCAGCAGAATGGCTCACATTGGTAAGCCACATATGTTGATCATAGATTTAAGTGTCGTGTGTCACGACTGGTGTATATGAGCAATGACAAGCAAGTCGCACAGCTCACCCACCAGTACACAGTGGGTGAGCTGTGTGACTGTCGATTTCCACATGCACTATACTCCATGCCTTGCTTCGCCTGGCGTTCCACAGCGGGAGACCAAAAAGGGTACCCATGATGATGGTTAGGGATCGCAAACAACGCTTCGCATGGAGCAAGGAACATCGAAATGCCCACCCCCCCGACAGATAGCAGAAGGTCGCCTGGAGTGATGAGTTCGGTTTCCGAATCCACCTGGCAGCCATGATGATTGCTGGCCGGGTTCGCAATTGACGTAAACAACATGAAGCCCTATCCCATGGTTGCATATTTATTTCTGACAAGCATTAGGTCCGTTGATTAAATGTCAGTAGTAGACCAGCCACTTTGAACAAGATCAAGATAAGATAAGGAATCGTGACGTAATTGGTTGTTCATCTGATGACCTCATGAGATTGGAATGTTAGGAAATTTCCTGTGGGCATATGTGTCAGTGACGTGAGTTCTTGTGTTCTGGTTCGCGTATGGAATTACGGGTGATGTTAGCGATAAGGTTTCGTGTCGTGATTGGTGGTGGTGCAGTTCCGACAAGATCAAGTTCAAGAGAAGATAAGGAATCCTAACGTGGGTGGGTGTTGTTATGAGATGTAGATAAGTGACGTCATTTGTTAGTTGTAAATAAGTGACGTTATTGTTATGAATGGAAAGGAAGAGAAATTAAAGATAAGGAATCGTGACGTGAATGTTTGTTAACAGATGAAGATAAGTGACGTCATTTGTTAGTTGTAAATAAGTGACGTTATTGTTTTGAATGGAAAAGGAAGATATATTAGTGGATAAGGAATCGTCTCGTGAATGTTTGTTATTATAGCTTTTGGAATGTTTGGAATTTCGTTGGGGCCCTCGTCTATCCGGGACATCACGTGGTTTGTTTTGTTCATTTATTGCATTGTGGGTGATATTTAGAGGTAAGAATCTTGACGTTATGTGTTTGGAAATTTCTGTGGAACATATGTCTCTCTCTGTGATATCACATGGTGTTTTGGTTTGGCTATTGAATAGTGGACGATGTTTTTGAGATAAGCTATCTTGGAATTTTCCCAGGGTGACACACAACCGTCATTGTCATCATGTTTTGTGTTTGGCTGTCTATAGATGGGTGTGCTAATTTTCAAATACATTTGGAGTATTTCTTTCCTATCAAAGGGTGGGAATTCTTAGAGTAGAGTTGTGATGATGGCAATGATTAGGTTTTTCTCAATAATTTAATTATATGGTGGTGTCCCTCAAGCACACTTTTTTTCCCAAAATTCATCCGCATTTTCTTCTATATTCATATTCCAATTCAAGTTGATATTTAATTCATAATTCATCCAAATATTTTGATTTGTCTAAATTAAGATCTCAAAGTTCAATAAATAAATAAATAAACAAATCTTGTGTGAATTCACAGTGATTTCAAAAGTGATCTTACTTAAACATACATACACTCTTTTTTTCTTCTATAGATGGCTGTACTAATTTTCCAATACATTTAGGGGTATTTCTTTCCTGTCAAAGGAAAGGGGATTTTTAGAGTAGAGTCTAGAGGCGGCTGTGTTTTGAGCTTTTCTGAATAATTTAAATATATGCTGGTGTCTCTACAGTATTTTAAAATAAATTAAAATAAACGCACAGTTAAATGGATTACAAATCCTTTTGTATGTATTCTAGAAATTCTAATGATAATTAAAATTACTTACTATCTTTCCAGAATGGCTATTCTAAATGCGAATATTCCAAAATAGTTGAATTTCATATCCAGAACACAAACACAAAAACCAGAAAGAACGAAATTTCTGTAAATACTGTAATTTGAAATAGTTGAGTTCTTCTTCCTTTAGATTTAAGCCCGTAGGATCATGCTATGTTATCATCATGAGTAATATTCCCAAGCGAGCGGTTACTACAAATCGCGGATTTCTTCAAAGGGGTCATTTCATGAAGATGACATGATTCATCTTCATGAAAAGTAAATTGGGGTATTGTTCAAAAGCTATCATTTTCCCAAGTTTGCATGTTTTTCAAATACTTACATATGACTAAGTGATTAGCATTCACATGATTGTGATGATGCATATCCTACAATTATTCATTCCTGATTAAGGATTTTATATAGTTATCGTTTTCAAGTAAATGGGTTGTTTGCTTGATTACATTTCGTGTAGCCAGGAAACAGAATTTTATTTCAAATGAATATTAGCTACTCTTATCCGGTCGCCAATTTTGTTGTACATAGGTGAGAAATCGTGTGTTTAAGTTGGAACACTTTGTTCCTGTGGGAAATTATTGCTGTAGTAAATTAATGCTTACATTTATTTTTTTAAAACCAATATTGACTATTAATTTTACCTGCAATTCCTTGTGCTCTTAACCTATTTCTGTAACTGAAATTTATTTATTTTATTTATTGTTTTCTTTAGCATTAGTAAATTTAAGTAACAGATATGTGACAAGCAAGGTTTTGAACTCGCCGTTGCATTTTCTTTTAGAAATTTCTTTTACCAGCACAACAAATAAACAGTTATTTCTTATTATTTTTTCAAATGAATATTAGCTCTGTAATTTATACTTTGTTAATTTCTGTTACCTATTATTTCACTGTAATATTATTAACAAATGGCTCTGTAAAATAGCCAAATTCTTACAGCATTGTAACTTTTCAGGTGAAATCTTCTCCACTAAAATTCTGGCAATTAATTTAATACCCGATTATTCCTTTTGCTTCCAAGAGTTGACAGTTTCTTGAAATATTTGAGGGCTTGCATGAACAAATAAGACTGTTAATTCAGTGATTCAAAAAAATGTCTCTGGTTAGTTTGTGGCATGAAATTTCACAAGGAACAAAATGTTATAGTCTTACTGAAATTTTTATAACACATCAACGACACCGAATTTGTTCATTTAAATTTACACATTTTATTTGAATGAAGTATTATTTACAAATAGTATTTATTGAATCTAACAATAGAAATAAATAAAGTGAAAAATACAATCTATTTTTTTTTGTTCCTTAATCTTCTTATTGTTAAATTTGCGCTGTTGTTCAAAGCTTCTTCCCATGCTTGTGGAATCGCCATCATGTGGTTTTTGACAATGTGACTCTCATCTGAAAGTTAATTTTCATCTGGTGATCATTGGGAATTTATTACTGTAGTAAAATTAAGGGTTGCATATTAATTTTTTTAAGCCAATACATATACTTCTGAGAATTATTAAAAGCACAGAATCTTTCGTTATGTTTCCAAAAGCATTTAAAAGTGCACGTTATCTTTTCACATTTTGGGCATCCAATTTCATTTAAATCAATAACAGGCCTCCGTATTAACCTGGTTAATGTTTTTGATTTTTCTCTTCCTTTGGACAGTAATATTTGATATTTGCATGTCGATTCTATCATCCAATTTCTTAGTTTGTCCAGAGATAGTGAACCAGTTTCCCACTTCAGCTGATGGTTATATTTTATTAACCAAGAATTCTGGTTTTTAACTCTTTCAGGTAATTCTTTCCAACCTGCAAGGTGATTTTGTCAATGCAAATCTTCCAACAAGAATTCCATCAGAAATACAAATTTCTTTAGGAAATAAATTTAAAGTCTTATTCAAAAGAAATTGGCAATCAATTATCCCAATGATAACTGAAAATTCGTATTTTTCACCCACTGTCAATTTTTCATAATCGTTTTCCTACATTCTTCTTAGATTACTTCATATGGCACCACAAATAAATAGTTATTTATTATTATTAGTATTGTTTCACTGATTATTAGCTCTGATTGTATATTTTATGTTAACTTTCTGTTATAAAATTCTAAACAATTAGAACTTTTCACAAAGAAACTTTCAAAGAATTTTGTGGTTCACCCATTATTTTTACATTACCAAACACAAAACAGCTGATTAAAATGTAGTGGAGGAACGATTACCTTAAGTCCAAAGTCACTCGAATCTATGGTATTTTCTTATAGTACTGTTTACACTCACCATGCCCTACCCTGAACTTTCCTACAAAAATGAGCCTTTTGCAGATGACTCAACGACATGTTTTCAAATGCTGCAGGATATACTGTTGGTCTGTTTTTATCTCACTTTGTGTGGGGAAAGGTAAAATATTTATATGTATTATCTGGAGAGTAGAAAAATTTTTTCTATACCAAACTTTAAGAGTTAAAGTCATGTTTTTGGGTTAATTATCTACTATATCTCTATAAAACAACCAAATTCTAACAGTTCGGATATTCGATTATTTGAACGAATTGTTTTCAGATATCTCAAACAATGTCAATTGGTAGCATTAGACAATTTCTAAAATAATCAATACACGAATTTCAGTTTTCAACCCCCCCCTGTTCCTGGCATTAATTTCACAGTAGCGATTTTTTTAAACAATTAAACAGAATTGCATTAAGGTATAAAACTGTGGATTTAAATATCATGTTCTAATCAGAATAAGTGAGTAAAAAATTCAATGTGGAAAAACACAACAAAAGTACACATCTTTATTCATTTACGTTTACAAATGCATATTTTATTTTGCTGAAACACCATTTACAAGTATATTCACTGAGAAAAATTCGAAACATGTAATTATCTAAAAATATTTCACAATATTTAGTTTAGACTCTTAACATTTTCGAAAGAGTTCAATGAATAAAATTTTTCTTACTGACTGTTTCTTGGTTACATCACATCAAAATAGCTGGTCACACAAGAGTTTTTAAATCAGATACCATGGTAACCACACTTCCATACATTGGATATTGTGTCAGTCTGGAAATGACATCATGCCTTCCTAAACATTTTGTGTATTCTTTTGTCAGAAAATATACACAAACAGTTTTTGTAAAATGTTCGTAAATGTCCCAAAATAAAGAATCTTTATCGAATTGGATAAAATCTTGAAAGTCTAATTTTACCATTGATGAATTTAAATGATTAGAGATAATTTTCCCCATGATACAATTAGATGGTAATTCAGTTTCCAAAAATAGTAAATGATTATCAATGTCGTACATTTTTGATGAAAAGAAAATCTCTCAGCTTCTTCACAACTAATAGAAAAAACTTTACTTCCATCAGCTCCTGTATCATCAAGTATTAGTTCCTCATCTTGGCATTTCAGAACATAACACTCACCGTGGTCCATTTCATAGTGAACTCTTCTTTGCAAGTAGCTCAGTATATCAGACCACTTCCTGCATAACTTTTCCCAAGTGGTCCTGGATAAATACATCACAATGTATGTGTCTTCTAAAATAATAATTGGTTTCCATCCTTTTAGAGCTAAGTGAAAAGTTTTGTCTCGTGATATTTTCCTGATGAAAGAAAATTTCAATGACTTTTCTGGCCCACCCATTATTTTACTTTACTTTCCTGGATACCAATCACTACAACACAATACGATAGCTGCATGGGATGAACGAATTGCCGTAACTGCAAAGACACTTGACTCGTTTTTTTCCTTATAGTACTGTTTACCTGACCCATAACCCTGACCGTTCCTTCCAAAATGAAAATTTCATGCAGATGATTCATGGGCATGTTTCTACATGCTGTTGGATATGATGTTAATGTGAGATTATCTTACTTTGAGAATTCATAGGGCAAATCTTATCTCTGTGGCTTGAAGGGTATTCTATATTATTTATCCTTATTATGTTAAGTATTTTATCCTCAAAAAGTGTTTTTGATGTTAGACCACGTGACTATATCTCTCACTCATATATCCAAAATTGTTGGGATGGGAAAAAATAGCATTAGGTGGTGGAAGTGAAAATGTCATCAAGAGGGTGACAGAGGTCTTCCCTGCAATGCTCCCCCACCTCACCCCTAACCCCTATTCTTCCCCCTCACCTCCAGAAGATGTCTGCTCAAACTAGTGGAGATGAGCGAATTGCAGATATCTTTTAGTGATATCACCTCCAACTGATACTGATAACTTTGGAGGGAAAAAATAGCATTAGGTGGTAGAAGTGAAAGGGTAGTCAAGAGGGTGACAGAGGTCTTCCCTGCAAAAATCCCTCTCACTCCCTCTCCTCCAGAAGATATCTGCTCAGGCTAGTGGAAATGAGCGAGCTCATCATTTGCAGATATCTTTTAGTGATGTCACCTCCAACTGATACTGATAACTTTGTAGGAAAAATAAATAAAAAAGCGTTTTTTTATTTTTTTCCTACAAGGTTATTTTCATTATTTCAAGATTTCAAGTTATTTTAAGATTTTATCCAATTCGATAAAGATTCATTATTTGGGGACATATACGAACATTTTACAAAAACTGTTTGTATATTTGCTGATTTAGATTGCTGATTAGAGGCATGGTGTCATTTCCAGACTGACACAATATCAAATGTATGGAAGTGTGGTTACCATGGTATCTGATTTAAAAACTCTTTTGCATGACCAGCTATTTTGATGTGATTTAACCAAAACAGTGAGTAAGAAAATTTTGATTCATTGAACTCTTGAGAAAATGTTGAGTCTAAACTAAATATTGTGAAATATTTTTAGGTAATTACATGTTTCGAATTTTTCTCAGTGAATATACTTGTAAATTGTATTTCAGCAAAATAAAATATGCATTTGTAAACTTAAAGGAACAAACATGTGTGCACTTGTTGTTGTGTTTTTCCACAGTGAATTTTTTACTGTTATTCTGATCAGAACTTGATATTCAAATCCACAACTTTATACCTTAATGCAATTCTGTTTAATTATTTTTTTAAAAAAATCACTACTGTGAAATGAATGCCAGGAATGGGGGAAAAAGTGTTGAAAACTGATACCCATGTATTGATTATTATAGAAATTCTAATGCTACCTATTGACACTGTTTGAGTTAATTGAAAACAATTAGTTCACATAATCGAAAATCTGAACTGTTAGAATTTGGTTATTTTACAGAGATATAGTAGATAATTAACCGAAAAACGTGACTTAAACGCTTAACGTTTGGTATAGAAAAAACTTTTGTACTCCTCAGATAATACATATACAAATTTTACCTTTCCCTACACAAAGTAAGTTAAATACACACCAACAGTATATCCAGCAGCATGTGAAAACATGTCATTGATTCATCTGCACAAATGTTCATTTTTGAAGGAACGGTCAGAGTAGGGCATGGTAAGTGTAAACAGTACTATAAGAAAATACCATAGATTCGAGTGACTTTGAACTTAAGGTAATCGTTCCTCCACTGCATTTTAATCAGCTATTTTGTGTTTGGTAATGTAAAAATAATGGGTGAACCACAAAATTCTTTGAAAGTTTCTTTGTTAAAAGTTCTAATTGTTTAGAATTTTGTAACAGAAAGTTAACAAAAAATATATGATCAGAGCTAATAATAAGTGAAATAATATAATAATAATAATAAAAATAATAAATACCTATTTCTTTGTGGTGCCATATGAAATAAGCTAAGAAGAATAAAGGAAAAGGATTATGAAAAATCAACAGTGGGTGAAAAATATGAATTTTCAGTTATCATTGGGATAATTGATTGCTAATTTCTTTTGAATAAGACTTCCAATTTATTTCCTAAAAAAAATTGTATTTCTGACGGAATTATTGTAAGATATGCATTGACAAAATCACCTTGTAGTTGGAAAGAATTATCTGAAAGAGTTAAAAAATAACCACCAGCTGAAGTGGGAAACTGGTTCACTATCTCTGACAAACTAAGGAATTGGATGATAGAATCCACATGCAAATATCACTGTCCAAAGGAAGAGAAAAATCAAATCAAATACATTGACCAGGTTAATAGGGAGGCCTGTTATTGATTTAAATGAAATTGGATGCCCAAAACGTGGAAACATAACGTGTACTTTTAAATGCTTTTGGAAACATAACGAAAGATTCTGTGCTTTTAATAATTTTCAGAAGTATATGTATTGGCTTAAAAAAAATAAATATGCAACCTTTAATTTTACTACAGTAATAAATTCCCAACGATCACCAGATGAAAATTAACTTTCAGATGAGATTCACATTGTCAAAAACCACATGAGGGCGATTCCACAAGCAGGGAAAGACTCTTTGAACAACAGTGCAAATTTAACAATAAGAAGATTAAGGAACAAAAAAAATAGATTGCATTTTTCACTTTATTTATTTCTATTCTTAGGTTCAGTAAATAGAATTTGTAAATAATATTGCATTCAAATAAAATGTGTAAATTTAAATGAACAAATTCGGTGTCGTTGATGTGTTATACAAATTTAAGTAAGACCATAACATTTTTTTTCCTTGTGAAATTTCATGCCACAAACTAACCAGAGACATTTTTTTTGACTTACTGAATTAAAAGTCTTATTTGTTCATGCAAGCCCTCAAATATTTCAAGAAACTGTCAACTCTTGGAAGCATAAGGAATAATCGAGTATTAAATTAATAGCCAGAATTTTAGTGGAGAAGATTTCACCTGAAAAGTTACAATACTGTAACTTTATTTGTTGTGCTGGTAAAAGAAATTTCTTAAAGAAAATGCAACGGCGAGTTCAAAATCTTGTTTATCGCATATCTGTTACTTAAATTTACTAATGATAAAGAAAACAATAAATAAAATAAATAAATTTCAGTTACAGAAATAGGTTAAGAGCACAAGGAATTGCAGGTAAAATTAATAGTCAATATTGGTTTAAAAAAAAATAAATGTAATCATTAATTTACTACAGCAATAATTTCCCACAGGAACGAAGTGTTCCAACTTAAACACACGATTTCTCACCTATGCACAACAAAATTGGCGACCGGATAAGAGTAGCTAATATTTATTTGAAATAAATTTCAGTTTCCTAGCTACACAAAATGTGATCAAGCAAACAACCCATCTAGTTGAAAACAATAACTATATAAAATCCTTAATCAGGAATGAATAATTGTAGGATATGCATCAAAGCGCCTGGATCAGACAGCTTAAGCAAGGAACTCTACTGAGAGGCCTGGGACCAGATCCTCCCCATTCTCGTTGCAATCTTTAACACCTTCCTTACCACCGGAAACATGCCACGGAAATTTCTGGAATGCCATTCCGTCTTCATCCCGAACACCAACAGGGACCCTTCCATCTTCAAAAACTGACATCCCATCAGTCTGTTGAACACGGATTACAAGATCCTCGCCCGTGTTCTCAACAACAGACTGAAGATCGGGATGAGGTACATCATCAAAAGTACAAAAGTGTATGGTGTTCCTGGTCGATCGATGGAGTTCAATCTCATCCTCATCAGAGAAGTGCTACGTCTGGTTAACATCAAGAATTACTGTATAGCATTGTTGATTATTGATCTCAACCGAGCGTTCGACAGCGTCTGGCATTCCTTTCTCTTCAACATCCTGGAGAAAGTCGGGGTCAGCAGTGGACTCCTCAACATCATCAGAGGAGGCTACAACAACAACAGCTCTACTCACCTCCTCATCAACGGACACCTATCTGACACCATTACCATCCAGAAAGGGGTCAAACAAGGGCATCCCCTCAGTCCGCTGCTATTTGCTCTAGCCCTTGCACCATTCCTACGGGCTGTCAACAACTCTCATGCAGTTAGAGGAATTCCACTTCCTCTCACCACGCCTCACAACAGAAGTTTAAAGTGTAGGGGCTAACAGCCAACCCCGACAAAACTAAGATCAAGTTGTACGGAGTCTGGGACCTGCACAACATCCCTGCAGGTCTAGTCCCTACAGCCGACCCCCCTCACCATCATGGGGTCCCGTTTGAAGAATAGCCCGTGCTCAATGAAGAACATCTCGACCACAACACTGTCGAGAAACTCAAGGATTGTAAAAATGGACAGCTGTCACTCTTCTCCAGGGCCACTGTCATCAAAACCATCGTATGCCCTGTGCTTCAGCACGTCATGAACATTACTAACATCAGCGAGGATCAGGTAATCCGGTTTTACAGGAAGCCCCTGAAGTTCTTCTGGGGTAATCTATGCCAGGAAGTTGGTCTCAACATCCTTCAACTTCTGGAGAAGCAGGGTGGGGCTTTTCTTCTACTTTAACATCAGATACCTAAGTAATACCGCTTTCCATCTAAACAGGTACTGCAGACTACACATCCCTGCAGCTATCCTGTACGGCATTTCTTAGGTCACAAGCTTCCCCTTTTTGGGATCCTAGTCCACCATGGTCCCAAGGCAGACATTGTTCCAGAAGACTATAACAGACTGTGCCAGCTAATGCAACAACTCCGCTCGTCGGTTGTGAACATCACCGCGATCCGGAACAGTTATACATGGTACGACCATTTCTTCAACATCCTTCATACCGATGTTCCAGATCTGGGGATCAACAACAACGGGATCCTCTTCGGCCACCTCTCCAAACAGCGAGGCTACCCGTCGAGAAAGGACCTGGCATGGAGGATTGCGTACGGACACCTTCCAGTCAACATCAACATCTGGCGGTTCCACAACACCCGGAACTCCTTTTGTGACTTCTGCGGGAGCCTGGACACCGTGGAGCATGCCTTCTACCGGTGTCCCATTTACATCTACATCTGGTGGAGACTAACCGTCGAGCTCTGCATACCCCTCCTACTGAAGGAGCAAGTCAACTTCCTGCAGTTTGCTCCCCCCAGCCAACAACAAGCAGAAGTTAGTGGTATTTATTATTAATGAGCTCAAATATCACATCTGGAAGGTAAGAAAAAAATTTTCTAATCCTACTAATCCTCCCAATCTGTTGAATCTCTCTCGGATCGTTCTTTACATATAGACACCTCCTTAAGGAACCGTAGAACATCTCGAAAGGGAAGCTCTGGGTGACACCACATTTAAGATCAAGTGGTGTTTACCGCCAATCCTGTGTAATGTCAGACACAACACCATCAAGTTCTGCCTGCTGCTGCTTTAAGATCTCCATCTGCAGCAGCAGCTGCACTTCTAGTCATTTCCTTGGTCTCTGCAATCCCCCTGAGGTCTGTTTTGTTCCCTGATCTCCCACGGGGGTAGTTCAGTAGAAAAACCCAGGCAGCACAGGCCTACTCGAGGTGGGAAGCCCTGATGGGGCAGGTCACCTAGGCACCGGCTATCTCCGTGGTCTTTTCGATCTTGTGAGCCGGGGGCTCGAGGGAAAGGGTGAAAGGTTATCATCTGATAGCATGGAGCTAGAAAGATGTGAGATATGAGCTGAGGCCTACACTTCCTTTTCCTACTCCCCAATCCCCCCACCCATCCTATTCTCTCTCCTCTCCTTTTCCCCTTTCCTATCCCCCCTTACTTCCCCACCTCAACCTCACTGTCACTTCCCTTCCGTTCTTTCTCTTTTCTACTGGGGCACTCTGACCCCACCTTTTTCGTAGGCCAATGATAAGTTCCCCCTTTACTTTCACCCAATCCTGGATAGCTACGGAAGCTTGTCGACGGTGCCCAGCAACAATCTCCCGATTGCTGTTGTACCGAGTCGAGCAAAGCCACCAAAGGAATGAGGTCAGAATTCCAGTAAAGAACCGTTGGTAAGGTATGCCAACGCGAAGTCAGCGAAGGGCAACCTTCGAAGATAGTGGAAGTAAGTCGCTGATGCCACAGAAACACGTGGTGAGAAAATACCGAAGTCTTGCATATCGGAAGTGAAAGCGTAGAGGGAAGTCACAGAAACCCCATGAAAAGAACAAGATGGTAATGTACAATTTTTCATACTCATTATAGAATTGTAATCGTAAAAGGTATAGGAGCCAAGGATTTAAGGAGCTCCACACATTAACTTACTCATAGTGCCTAAAAGACTGCTTGGACTGATCTGTCTGTGTCAAATAAGCTGGTGCCACTCTAAGCTTGTGCTGAGAAAGGAACCTAACCTCTGAACTGTTTGTCAGGAAGAAGCTATATGATATAATGTTAGATATTAGCCTGAATTTTAATTAAGTTGTGGGGGGGGGATAGAACTTGAGCACGAATTGGAATATTTTTCCATGTTAAAAAACAAAACAGAATGCGTCTGACATAGTTTGTATAAAGATTGTATATAATTGTGCTTAGGAAATGAGCACTGAGTAACCCTGTATGGAATAATCGAGTCTGAACATAATAATATAACACAGATATAGGATTGTTTCATTTAAACATAAGAATTGAAATTTTGGATATCTTAACCTAAAGAGGGGGGTGGTGAGTTCAGACTCTCTAGCATTGAAATTATTACTTAAAGTGTATCTATGCAAGTGTTTATAATAAATATATTTCTTCATATCAAAGTTCATGAGTCTATTGTCTCTAAGATTGAATTACCACTTATAAAACTTTCGGACCTCTATGAGTGAAGGGGGAAGTAATTTACGTAAGAAAGAAAAGGGGGGAGCCACGACAGCACATCACGTGATCCCTTTGTTGTTTAGCGTTATTTATTTGAATATCAGATTTTAGTTGCCGGCTGGCGCAGTCGTTCTAAATAAAAATATAAATTTCTCGGCAATGAAATAACTGATATGCATGAGAGATAAATAATACATATAGATTAATATAACACAAGAATAAAAATAAAAGTGACACGAGGCGGCAACGTAACAGTATAGTAGTAGAGTTCCTAGTTAAGTAGAATGCTCTACTCTACTGGGAGAAGGGTAGAGCAGATAAATGCCACCATCTCGTGTTCGCTAAACATGACAATATACAATACTGTCTAAAATACAGCAATCCCTCGATTAATGCGTCCCAGATTAGTGCGTCATTTTTTTAGATACCCAAATTCGATTAGTGCGCGTGTATACATCTCAAAAATAAATGTTACAGATTTTAAAAATTTAATATCTAACTATTTTAAAAAATCACTCACCAGGATGAAATAATTTAGTTACCGATTTAAAACATTTTATAAAGTTATTTTTTAATGGCATACTACACTATTTCCATGTACATTATGTATACCATGTATACTATGTTCCAAATTTTCCGTCAAAATTTATGTCGTCTGCTAACTACATAGCTTGCTGATCATAACTTGTGCCTCCTTTGCAATTGTTTTCCTTATTTTTTTAATTTTAAAGTATTTTCCCAACCTTTTATCATGAGTAAAAGAATTAGTGAGCAAAAAAGTGAAAGTGTGAAAATGATTCGAAAAGTAAGAAAGAAAAACTTGAAAACATTGGAAGAAAAACTTGAAATAATAAACAATAATGAGTCCAGAGCCAAGAGAGAGGACAAGAACACAAAAATGGGTGAATCAACTATAAGAGCAATTTTAAGCAAATCTGCTGAATACAAGCAGAAAGGTAAGGCTGCTTTAAGTTCACCATGCATGCACTCGAAATCAAAGTATTATAATGGTTGAATTAAAGAGACTTTTTCCTACACGGATCAAAGATTGTAACCAAAAACGGATCCCGCTAAGCACTGACCTTATTATATGAAAAGCATTGCCTCTTTGTAACTTTGAAAGAAAGGGTTATCAATGATGGAAAAAAGAATTTCACGTTAGTGCTGGGTGGTTTGAAAACTAGACTACACAATGTTCTAATCACAGGCGAAGCTGCAAGTGAAGATAAGGATGTGGCCGCAAATTATCAAGAGATTTTGAAGAAAATTGTATAAAAAGGGGACTATTGTGACCAACAAATATTTACTGTCGATGAAACTTTTGGAAGCGATTGCCTTCCAAGACTTTTCTGGCCAAATCAGAGAAATCTCAGCCTGGTTATAAAGTCGCAAAGTCGAGTGCACATTCTTCTACATTGTGCAAATGATTTTAGAGGCTTTTCAAATGAATCCAAGCTAACTAAATCTCATTCTCAGAAACTGAGTGATTCCAACCTGCTATATTTAGATGCACAGTGGGAAGATTCTGAAGAATTACGAAGAAAATTTAATCACTGACAAGCACGAAAAATATTTTCAATTTGTTTCTGTGAAGAAACAAATTGAAAATATTTTTCGTGTAACCGAAGTTTTTAAGTAGCAATGCTTAGAGACTGACCTTTGTGAAGAGAGCAGTATAATTTGCAGAAGAGGCAATAGGGCCATCCTGTCAGTTGTATGAAAAAAGAAACAGAATGCCCGCCAAACTACGTTAGCTCAAATCTGTTAAGCAGAATAATAGGTTTATATTCTGAATATGTTTTATTGTCTTTCAGCTTCATAATTGTCCTTTAACTAGGCCCTGAAACATACCATAATTCTTTAATAAAAAAAAATCAAGGGTCAAAAAAGAAATTTCAGGAACGAATTTTACTTTTTCCCATAGGTTATTATATTCGATTAGTGCGTTTTCGATTAATGCGCCTGTTTTATAAAGAACGCATTAGGCGCATTAATCGAGGGATTGCTGTACTGTGAATTCCACCATGTAAAAAATAAATAAAAATACAATAAAATATTAAGGCTCATTCGGACGTTGGTCCACCGGAAAATTCTCGATAGCTCGCAGGGCACCATCATTCTGCCACTGATGGGGCACTGTGTTCATTCCTGTAGTTCTGTTAGCTGCTCTGAAGAAACTCAATTGCTCAATTGGCTAAGCTGCCATTACGAACTTTGCGATATGGCTGGAGTCATACTTCGAAGCCCACCCGCTGTGTGAGAAGAGGTAAGCTCCGACCTCATCGGGAATTCACAGTTAAAGTGCGAATGTTAATGGTCATTGTGCATGGTTATATTTAAAAAGAAAGAAAAAAGATCATATTGATCCCTGACGTGATGACTGTGTAGCTCTGGGATAATGTTGTTTGCATCAACAGCACTAGATCGCCAAGAAAGGTCTTGTGGCTGGAACTTTGACTAGGTTTTTTTTTCCCCTCGGTCAGTTCCCGGGTTAATCGATTTTGGCAATCAGGGATATTTTCACCATGAAACTGGGTGACAAATGTATTGCTGACCACTTCTGCCATTTCGAGTTCATGATCCTAGCTGATATTATTTATTTTCTGAAACGGTGTCAGAATTTGGATCTTTTTTTTTTTTTTTTAAGGAATCTCACTTAAGGTCATTGTTTCTCCACAAAACTGCGTCATCGGCAAAGAACTGCACATCAATATTCAAGAATATCAATAATGAATAAGGAAAAACAGGAGTGGCCTAAAAACATAAGCTTGTAGTACGTCACTGGTTATCTTCCTGTTCTTCGAGATAATCCTGTCGCATTCACATCTTACCTACGTACCCAGTCAACCAATCTCGTGTCCATTGAATTAAGCACCTGGCCTGCTTTCCAGCCAAATCATAAACTTGGCATGAAACATTCTGTCAAATTCCCCCTTGAAGTTAAAAAATATCATTGTGCTTTCTTATTCAGTACATTTATCACTTTTTAAGAAAATGTAAGTAATCTTCTAATTAAACTTACACTTTAGAAATCCATGATAATATTTCAGAATAATCCTCTATATATCAACCCAATCCTATGTTATCTTCTTAAACAATTATTTAACTATTTTCGAAACCTTAATTTTAGCTAGAGGTATATATCCATGCTAAAATCTGTCTTATACAAATCGTAAGCAGTATTAGTTATTTTGACTTTCCATGACACAGAAAATTGAAACAGGTATTTCCATTGCACATTAGATGAAATCTAGAGGTGATTCACACCCAACCCACCTAGTATTATTAAGGACCTTCTCAACATTTCATGCGCCTATTTATTTCTAAACGTTTCCCTATCAACTAGTAATAGGCTTGCTTCTGCGTTTTCCACAAAAGGCAGCCTATTACTAGTCTCGGATAAACCAAGAAAGTGATTGTTAAATCGTTGTAATATACCCTTTAATCCTTTCCATAATCACTGCAACTGTCAGTAGCACAAGTGTCACCTACGGTAACCGTTCAGAATAATCCTATATTCAGAATAATCCTCTATATATTAACCAAATCCTATGTTATCTTCTTAAACAATTATTCAACTCTTTTCATAACCTTAATTTTAGCTACAGAGATATATCCATTGTAAAATAAAAAATAAATAAATCCTCAGAAGCCTTTTTTTTTATATTGATACATTTTGTAAATTGTACATTTTTTCTCGGCGGTAACTGGATGTATGGTTACAGACGACTTTTAGGATTTTAATGCCAGAGGATGATAGATAACTGAAACTCTTTTGTGTCCTAAGCACCAGGGGTGGCTCGTGCATAGGCACTGCAGAACTGCAGCACCCCCAGTTTTTCTCGATATATAAATATATTTATTAATTTCTTTATATTTGCTTGTAATATTTAATTTTATCATCTACAATTCTCTTATTTTGTATAAAAAATAATAAAAATCCATCTTGGAGCACTTAGGAGGGCGAAGGACGTAGCAGCACTGTGTTTACCACAGTATCATATTGCTACGCGCGCAAGCATATGCACGTCATAGAGAGATGCGCGCTATTAGAGTAATGCAGCACTGTCCGTCGCGTAGTTCCACTGTTGTTTATATGCAGTTTGCGCCAGTAGTAGAGTGTTCGTAGTATTAATTGTGTTTACTCTGTCTCTTTAAATATTTGGACATTACAATTAAAGGATTTAATTGTAATGTCCAAAAATTGTAAATCCATTCCTTTAATTACAGTTAAAGGAATGGATTTTATTTTTAAGTAATTTTGAATTATACTAAACTGTATAATTTTATCGATAATAAACAATATTATTATTATTCGTGACACCTCCAAGGAGTCTGAAGACTCATCGCGAGAGGACACCTAGTGTACAACTCTCCGTCTCCACCACTACCGAACCTCTACTATCAATCAACTACATCAGCGCCATCTACCGCCCACCACCACAACAATATTTTTTCATGTTTACTTTTTTTTTAAATTTTTACCATAATTTTGATATTTTATCCAAACATGTATATACTGTACTTACAGTGTGTATGTATATTTCGAAAGTTGCAGCACCCCCATGATTTCAAGCCATGAGCCGCCACTGCTAAGCACTAAATGATATATTATTTTCTGAAATATATCATTTAGGCTTGCGAAAATTGCTAACGGCTTTTCTTTTGCGATATACTGTTGTTGATGCAAACATTATCATAGGGTTACACAGCAGGGATCAATATACATCAAAAAAAAAAAAATCAGCTAACGCCTTTTTATTCCCGTATATAGGGAGTAGGCGAGGCTGTTTTCAGCCCAATGTAACTTTTGGAGAATGAGTGAGCAGTTCAATCTCCAATGGTACCCAATCAGAGATAGCTGGCCCAAGGATCACTAATTAAGCGGCACGCAGTGAAGAGTGACGGCTCAACAAGTGTCGCCATCTCGTGGTCCCTAACCCTAAAACTCGTATTTAATGTCTGAAATAATGTGGGTTCTACGGTCGATTTTCTTGAGTTTACAGTACGAAAAACACGAGTTTCTGGGAGAAAAAACCCTCTTGCCCATGCCAGAGATCGACTAACTCGGGTACTGGTCGAAAAAAGGCTTAGAAAAATTTCATCTAGTCGCCTACTACACTCGAAATCAAGTCTTCCTTTGTGTGGTCAAGCGCCGAGGTGTGCGAACGTATCAATATGCATCTGATTTCTTTTCTTCTTTTTTTTAAAAATAACCATGAACGATGACCATTAACTTTCTGTACTTCACTGTGAATTCCCAATGAGGTGGGAGCTTACTTCTCACATAGGAGATGAGCTTTATAGTATGGCTCCAGCCATATCACAAAGTTCGTAATGGCAGCCTAGCCAATTAAGCAATTGAGTCTCTTCAGAACAACCAGCAGAATTGCAGGAATGAACACAGCGCACTATCAGTGGCAGCCTGACCATGCGGACGATCGAGAATTTTCTGGTGGACTGATGTTCGAATGGGCCTTAATATATGCCATAATATTTTGATTTATTTTTATATCTTAATATTATATCCGTCCTCCCATACTGTTAATAATTATTAACATGTACAGGTGTATAATTATAATTGTACACCTGTATTTCGGCCGTTCAGATATTCAGCGTTCATTTGACTACTCTATAACTAGGTGTTTGTGGCTAACTAAAGTAATAATTACTATACAGTGTTATTGTGTGATAACGCAGTCATAAATATCTCAATTATGTAATAAAAACCCCATAAATATGTCAATTATGTAGTAAGCAAAGCCCATAAACATGTCAAAAATGAAAAGTGCAAGGTGGTTAGGAGGTAAAGAAACAAACAAACAACACCAACAAAAATTATGTTATAAAACGAATTACAAGAATGTGAGAAATTCACAGATATATTTTCAGTCATATAATACTTCAGCTGTGAATGTAATCAACCAGTCTTTCCTGTCATCGTCATTGAATGCAAATGTGGATGGAAACGTCGTTCGTTAGTTCCTTGCAGTTTAAGAAATGCAGTAATTTAATTTTGCAAATATATCTGCACCACAAAAGATCTGTGTCAACACCATGAGCATTAACGCTGCACAAGGATGTAGTGCATACATCAAACGTTAATTGGGCCATTCCATCAACTTCACAATGTTCTGATATTATTATTATTATTATAAAAAAATCTCCATGGAGTCAAAGACTCACCGTGAAAGGTCCAGTCATACACACAGTTTACCATACCACGTCTTAAATATGTTCACTGTCTCTGCGCTCACCACACTCTCGGGCAATGCATTCCAATCACTCACCACTCTCCATGCAAAAAGCTTGCTCCTCACACCCTTGCTCACACTCTCCTAATACAGTTTCCAGGGATGACCTCTTGTTCTCTTCCAACTTTACGCATTCTGTGCAAAACCTCCCTGACATTAATCTGGTAGTCACCTCTAAACAGCTTATATGCCTCGATCATATCCCCTTCCTCTTCTATCCACCAATTTTGGCAAATTGCATTTTGTCAATCTGTTTTCATACTGAACATTCCAGAGTCCAGAAACCACCATAGTCAGTCGCCTCTGAACCTTTTCCAATATATCTTTTTGAAAACCAGGTGGTCAAATCTGTGCACAGTAATCCATATATGGCCTGATCAAAGCCTTATATAAGGGATCCATAACATCCTTACTTCTACAAGAGATAGATAGCCCTTTGCTTCATTCCCATTATCCACTGTTTAGTCCTCACAATTTTAGTAACATACCTCCTAAATTTTAGGTCCTTGTCTACAATCACTCCCAGATCTCTCATCTCCTCTACGTCTGACGATATTTTCACCAACTGTGTACCCTACATCCCATCTCTGTTTCCCAAATTTGAAAATCCTACACTTTCCAACACTGAATCGCCATCCCCACTCATTTACCCATGCAGTCGCCAGTGTATTCAAGTCCTCTGGCAAAACTACACAGGGGTGTAGTCTTAAAAGAAATAATGCCAGGACTCTGCCTTGGAAACAAAAATCCAGAGCACAAAGTGCGGCATGATTATTATTATTGCGACGGCCGTATGGCAGAGAGAGAGCTTGCCTTGTTTTCTGAAATGAAAATGACAAGAACGGCAAGCTGCTATTTTTTGACTGAAAGCTGGATGTGCATTATAAGTCTCATTATTATAATTCTAATAATAAAGTCCCTGAAGCTACACCCCTTAAGGGTGTAACTTCAAGGACTACACCCCTGAAGCTACAGCATCCACTTTACTTCTGATAGCTTCCCCCAACTTGGCATCATCTGCAAAAAAACAGCATATCACCACTCGGACCTCTCCAAATATCATTTACATACAATGGACCCAAAAGAGACCCTTGGGGTACAGTCACTTTCCTCTTCTGGGATATCGCTCCTCCATAGACAACTCACTGATACACTATCAGACAGCCAATCTCCAATCCAGCGAACTAATCATCTGCTGAACTCCATCCAATTTAATTTCCAGCTTTTCATGTGACAATTTATCCAATGCTTTTGCAAAATCTAAATATACCACTGTATATGTAACACCCTTATCCAATGCATTTGTCGCTTATTACAAAAAAGTAAACAGATTGTTAAAGCACGATCTTCCTTTACTAAATCCATGCTGGTCGCCAAAGAAGAGTATTTTCTGTTGTCAACCCAATTCTGAATCTTGTTCCTAACTAATTCTCTAATACCCTAAACACAACTCCAGACATACAGACTGGTCTATAATTCAAAGTCCCACTCTAAACATCTTTTTTATGAATTGGAACAATTTTAACCACTTTCCACTCCTTTGGAACTGACCGAGTGAAAGACTCATGTTGAAAAGATATGTAAACACCGGTGTTAATTCTCTGGAACATTCCCTCAAAACACGTGATGAAATAGCATTAAGTCACACAGCCTTATTTACATAAAATCTGTTCAATTCCTCATATACCTCCTGTTCAGTTACCAAGAGTTCCTCCTCCTTTCCCACTGCTTTCAAATTCTGCATGATGTCATATTTAAAAAAATAAAATACCTTTATAAACTTCTCATTAAATATCTCAACTATACCCTCTCAGCGGTTATCATTTCTCCGTTTTCACCAATCAGTCCCATCCTACCATAATCATTCTTTCTTCTACTGGCCACATATCGAAAATACTCCTTAGGAATTTTTTGACCGCTTTAGCTAACTGCTACTCTTACTGCACTTTTGCTACCCTTAACAAGCGAGTCACCTTCATTACCTGATCTCTGCATTTCTCATGCAAATTATTATTATTATTATTATCATTAAGAGAGACCTCCAGGGATCAGAGACTCATCGAGGGAGGCCATATACTACACACACACACACACCTGCTATCATACTTATTCTTGAATTCATTCACACTCTTGCACTCAAAACATTCAAACGCAATCCACTTCAACCAACCACCATCCTCTGAGAGAAAATCTAGCCTCTCACACCCTTCTTGGCAGCCTTCATTCTTAGCTTCCGAGGATGCTCTCTCATCCTTTCCCCACATTCCATAAATTGAAAAATTCCATCAATTTAAATCCTGTATGACCCTTTCAGAAGTTTCTAAGTCTCAATCATATCACCCCTCATTTTTCTGTTTGCTAGTGTATGCAGTCTACAAATTCTCAATCTGTCTTATAATCAGTATTCCATAATCCAGATATCATTTTTAACACTCTCCTTTACACTTTCTCCAATATATCAGAATCACAACGGAAACCAGGAGACCAGAACTGTGCACGATAGTCCAAGTGAGGTCTTATCAAGGCCTTGTAAAGAGGCAAAACGATATCCTTATCTTTACGTGTTAAGGTTCGTTTCAGCATTGCAATTATCTTTTGAGTCAATGTGGGAAAGATTTGCAATCTTTGCCACATTGCCCCTAAACTTCAACTTCTTATCTATTAACACTCTAAGATCCCTATCTTCATCAGTTTCTTCTAGCCTAATCCCACCAATATAATACGACATTGGACATCTAATCCTGCGAAGTGAATGGCTTTACATACTGACATTGAACTGACACCCATTTCCCATGCCCACAATTCCACCTATTCAAATTATTCTGCAAAGACTGCATATCAGCAGCATTCTAGATTACTTTACCTATCTTTGCATCATCAGCAAATAGTGTATGTTGATTGTAAAATCCTTCCCAATATCATTAATGTACAGATTGAATAACAGTAGACCAAGCACTGATCCTTGTGGTAAACCCCTTGTTACCTTAAACCTTGTAGACTCAGATCCCCCGTATACCACTTTTTGCTGTGTATGTCAGCTATCCTCTTATCCATGCTAATATTGTATAACCCACACCCATTTCCTCCAATTTATGCAACAGACTTCAATGCTGTATTTTGTCAAAAGCTTCAGCTAACTCCAAAAGTGTCATGGTGAATCCATTCCCCTTGTCTAGTTCAATGGTAAACATTGTTATAGAATGTGTGCAAGTTGTTAAAACATGACCTTCCCTTACTAAACCCATGTTGTTCATTGCAAAGTAAAGACTCGTGTCAACAACCCATTTCTGAATGTGGGCCCTAAGCAATTTTTCCAAAATCTTCTCTTCCACTCCTGAGATAGTAATTGGTCGATAGTTGGATACATCGGTCTTTGCACACCACCCTTGTGAAATGGAATTATCACACATTACTTCCATTCTTGCGGAATCTTCCCTGTTCTGGGACTCATATTAAACATCCTGATCAAAGGAATGGCCAGTTCAGCTGAACACTTTTTTAGCACACGTGCAGATATTCCATCAGTCCCTATTGCTGAATTCTTATTCAATTTGTGCAACAGCTCTAATACTTCGTCCTCACGCACCTGCGTTTCTTCATCTAGTGAAGAGGTAACAATGAGCTCAATGTTGCGTTCACCAGGTTGATAGCTTTTAACGAAATGGGCACTCATTAACTGAACAACCTCTTCTGCATCTGTAACCCTTTCAACATTCATTCAACTGATCCACGAAGTCTGCAACATCACCCCAATATGTTATTTGTCTTGTTAGACTCCACCTCAAACCAGATGGCTTCAAACTCACTGCCACATGAAATATCGTTAGTAGTAGTACTACAACCATAGGCCTCAACCCTAACTGGATTCAAGTTATCCGACATCATTAGCAGTACGGTCCCCTCCTCTCCTATCCTTCCTAAAAAATACTGTACCGTTGACACTCGATACCATTTAGCAGGTCTGATTCTGCTAGCTAGGTCTCACCAATACTTACAATCTGAGGTCGCAACATATTGACTAAGGCATCAAACTATCCCTTTGTTTCTGATACTCCTAGCATTCGTATACAGACATAATAATCTACCTGTTTGTTCTTTTGTATTGTCTTATCTCTAGTCTCCCTGACACAGTTGGAAAACTTGCAGATCTCTATTATTCTCTAATGCCTTACACATGTAGACATCTTTGCTCACATATGATGGGTCAGAACAGGACGAACACAAACTCGAATCATTCTCGCCTCGACAACACTTCCATGACAAAACCCATTCCCGTCATTAACACAGTTATATAACATTGTCGCTCTACACTCACATGGTTGTTATAATTACTTATATTGTGTTTCTTCCATAATACTTTTTCCAGATTGCATACCTTATCTCTTGATTCATCCATTTCATACCTACTATATTTATCCTTTTAACCTTTAGAATACATTCTGATATTGCCTCCACCATTAGCTCTTGAGCATTGGTCCAAGTAGCATTGATATCCTTTCCATCCAGTTCCTCTTTCCAATTTATTATCCCAAGCTGCTTCCTGAGTTTTTCATAATTACCAGTCTTATAATTCCATATATATATATCCCTTTCTAACAGAAGTCCTCGAATGACTGGTCACCCTGCAAGTGATCACCTCGTGGTCACTCTCACTAACTGTTGGAAGATTTGACACCTCATTTATAATAACATCATCTGATGACATTATCAAATCCAATACTCTTGATCTTCGTGTACCCTCCGTTACATATTGCCTAAGGTCTTTCAAAAACTCCAAAAATTCATTTTCTTTACCCTCATATGCAGTCTCTTGATTCCAGTCGAATTAAAGTCGCCCATAATGATCACTCGTTTCTTGCACTAACATATCATTCATTATCTTTGCTTGCCTCCTTAATTCATCACTAGCTTACCTTGGCAACACAGTGACTACCTTTCCTACCACACTGTTATCTTTCACTCTCCTTAATAATTTCCTTATATCCAATCTGGCATTTCGCTTGTTCCCATCCAAACCATTCTTCCCTACTACGACCACCAACTCTTTTGCTCTCTTATTCCTCATGTGCAACACTTCAATCACGCTCTGCATTCTACCACCAGGAAAACAAACCTTATGCATCTTCTCATTCACCACACCTGCAATAATGGAATCTCCATAGAGAGCCACTCTCGAATCATTCGTTGTAACATTCGGATGGCTATTTTTGTTTCTACTCTTTTTCGCTCTTCCATGTATCTCCGTAATTCTTTTCATGTGTTTATATGCATATTTTTATATATAGATATACATATACATATTTTACATATTTTTATATGTATATTTTCATGTGTTTATATGGATAAACCCAAAGAGTTATTAAATTCCGAACTTTTGCCGGTAACCCAGTAATTTTGTTTCTCATTGTTGCTGTCCTCATCAGCAAATGAATGACAGAATAATAAATGAGAAAGCGATTATTGTTTTGTTTAGTTTTGTTTTTTCAAACGAAAGCAACGTAAATTATTTATCAAGCTTTCAGGAATACCCTGATTTTTATGGGTAATTTCTTAAACATCAGAATTTTGAAGAAATTTTTTGACAAGTTTCTTTCTCCACATCAAAATTTGTAACAATGGCATATGAAGTCTTACAAATTACAAACATTTGTTAAAAATAATTTTATTGAAAAATAATACAACTAAAAAAACGCAACTGAAGTGCGATGTTCAGGGACCACAAAATGTTGGCAGTTATATTCTCAACTCTTCTCCCAGTAGAGTAGGGCAGATAACTGTTCTACTCTATTGGGTACTCTTCTACTACTATACCAATTAAACCATTGATAGTACTGGAATAAATATCTCTCAGAGCTAAGGATGGAGATTGGTTGCCCCACAGATCTTCAGTAGACAGTTAGAAATAAACGATCTGACTAACTCGCTCTCAGAAATAAAAGGAATTAGGGGATTTATTTATTAATCTAGCAATGAGTAATCCAGTGTCATATGGGATTTTTATCCCACAAAAAAGGCAAACCAGCTGATCTTTCAACACCAAAATTTGTAAAAAATGGTGAATGAAGTCTTAGAAAGTACAAACATTTCTTGATAATCATTTCTTTTAATATTGTTTTATAGATAAAACGTACTATAATTAAAAAAAAAAGAATTCCAGGAACTCAAGAATATCGATCGGTGAATTCACCATATTTTAGACAATTGGACCACAAGATGCTGCAATTATCTTCTGTATTCTTCTCCCAGCATGCCAATTAAATTACTGATATCTCTGGACTGACAATCTCTGATAGCTAAGAATGGTATTGGTTGCCCCCACCAATCTTCAGTAGGTAGTTCGGAGTAACACGTCTGCTCTGCCCTACTCCCTTTGGAGAATAAAAGGAGGTAGACGGATTATTTGTTTATGTTTTTAACTAGCAGTAAGTTATCCAGTGTCATATGAAAGCTAGTGTTTTTCCTCCAAGAAAAATCGGAATATTCTTCTAACAAAACAGAGATGAAAAGAGGGTTGAATTTTTTCATGGGAGAGTATTTATAATAGGGTGACAAGTGTTGAACCCAGAATATATTTTTTTAATTTTGAAAATTCGTTCTTAGAACCATATGACTAATTGCTGTCGAAACTAAGTAAGGTGGGATGGATAGTTCTTTGGCAGCTTGGCTACAGGAATGATTGGCCTAAATGAACTTGTGAGTTATGTATAGGCACACTGTCTTGAAAAAGAATGGCAAGTGGAGTGCCGTAGGATTCCGTTTTGTGATATCTCTGCTATTTAATCTATACATCAATGATATGGTTAAGAGTGTGAGAGGAGATATTCAGTTATTTGAGATATTGATAAATTGAAATGCACAATTTCATGAAATTCTGATATACCGTTGTTTCTAGAGGATTTGAACAGTTTAGTACTTTGAGTAGATGAAGAAATGTCAGTTCAATATAGCTAAATTAAAGTCATATACTGTGGCATGAGAAGATGTAGAAAGGGAAATCGTATTGGATGGACTTCTTCCCATGTTGGAAGAAGCAAGAGGATAGGGGAATATTAGTAGATTGGATGCACACTGCAATAGATGTTAAAGTTTTCAGTAAATTGCTGATAGCTGATACAAGGAGGAAACTAAAAATTTGAGAGAAGAGTGTTCATTCTACTGTATTTGGATATAATCACTGCAACTAGATTTCTACGCATACATTTAGTCACATGGATATCTGTATAGTAAGAAATGTTAGCAACAGTTCAGAAGCGGGTTACTTAGGCCAGTCTCTGGACTCTGACATATTCAGTATTCAAACAGAATAAGAAATGTTCGTTGTAGAACTTAGCAGATAAGAGGAGTAGATGTGATATAGTGAGACATGCGAGTTAACGAGAGCGGCCTTTCAAACAGATAGATGCATACAAGAGATATACCATAAGGTAATAAATGATTGGAGAAGAGCTCACATAGCACGGAAACAAAGGAGTTGAGTACGTTGATTTATTGAATATGATGGGGCCTAAGATTGTTGGAATCAGTGAAACCTGGCTATCAGAATCAGATATGGGATATCGGTATACTATTTTTAGGAATGATAGAAGAGGTAGGGAAAGATGAGGAGTACTATTAATGATATCAGACGACTTAAGTCCAGTTAGGGTAGAAAAGCAAAAAAACGATGGTAACAATGTCCCATGTAGTGGTGAGTTTGAATCTATCTAGTGTGAAGTGGAGGCTAATAGAATAGAATGAAATATATGATGGGGTATTGATTCAGAACTAGCTGCTTAGTTGCAGGGGACAAAGAAAATGCATCACTAATTTAGCCTTATGGGTACCAAACAAGTGATAATTATCATCATCATCACAAACCACTGGTACAATGCACGTAGGTGTCTGATGCCATGTTGACTATATTGTCACAGTGACCTCTGTTCATTGAAGAATTACTTAATTCTTGAAGAGTTCGCCCACAGCAATGATCATTATGAGTGACTTTAAGTTTCCAAACATTGATTGGGTAGAAGAGAAATCTCCTGATAACAAAGAAGAGGAATTTATTGAATTGTTGCGAGACAACTTGCTCAAGCAGTATGTCAAAGAAGGAACTCGAGGTGAAAGAATGTTGGATTTTTTCATTGCGTCAAACGGGTCTTTGTTAATAATATTACTATTTTACCACCAGTTGTTGATAGTGATCATGCTTGTTTTCTTGGGAAGTATCTCATTGTATTGATGCTCCGATTAGAACAGGTTACAAGCTGAACTACAAAGCTGGAAATTATGATCAATTTAATAGAATACTATCTTTGGTCGCATGGTATTAGTTACTGAATGAGAAAAATGTCAGCAATGCATGATATCTTTGAAAAAAGTGCTTAAATGAGGCGGTATCTGAATAGGCAGACCTTATGTACCGCTTTGAACGGGACAGTACCGTTTTTTTTTCATATCTCCCGGCCATCCCGTCGTTTTAATAAAAATGACAATTTTGTCCCGTGTTTAATAAAATCTATAAATATTCTTTAATATTAGTCAATTATAAATTATTATTCATAACCTATAATCGTATATCGATATCATGGATACCAGTAATTTGTATAATCATGGAGTCGCATTGTTCGATACTAAATATGTACAGTGATTTATTTAGAGAAAATAATAAATACATGTTGGCAACACTTGCGCATCTCAGACGCGGCGTCTGTTCTGCTGTAGTGTTTGTTGGCTTTGTTATTCTATGCCAGTGATCTAAATTTCGTAATTTTTAGAGTTTTAAGTTTTATTTTTTAAAGCTTTAAGTCTATCCTTGCAATGTCAAAGAGGCGAAACTGCAGTTTTCATGACGATCTGCAGAAAGAATTCAAATATATTAAACTGGACAAGCTGTGTAATGATGGAACAAAAGTAGTATATTGTTAGATCTGAAATAGGCGACTTCAAACTTTACTTGACGTCACCATTCCAGAATCTAACAATTAACATAAAAGCAAATACTTGCATACTTATCTTTTAGCGCAGTATAAATATGTTTTTGTTTATAACAACTTCCTACATGATGAACTGTGAATTTTATGAATTTTAAAGTTTCATATCTAAGTGTCTAACATGAATGTAAGTCAAACAAAGGGGCAAAATAAGAGAGGAATTATTAATGAAATATTGTAAGTGAAAGAATGCGTACCATTCATCAACATATGGCAAAGATCACCCTAAATACTGTAAGAGCAGGGTAAGCATCCATGGGCATCACATCTCAGAAGGCATCATGACGTATTGGTTCCCCCGAAACAAGAAGTCCCGTATGTTAATCGGTGAAGTCACCCAACCGGAGACCAATGGGTGAGATGATTAAGATATTTCAAACTCGGAAAGGTAACGCTCTAGGAGAGCGAATAAAATCCGCGACACGGAAGTAAATAACCCCCGTTTTTTCTTGTTCCTGAGTTTCTCTCCGTGTGCTCCGAGAGTTCTTCACGGTTCAACTCTCATTTCTGTGGGCTGACTTACGATAGAGTTCGGTATGACACCGCAGTAGAGTTTCGGCAAGACTAACCGCAGGCCGTGGTGAGAAGATCATCGACGTAAAAATCTAAGCAGAAGGGTAGCGTCCAGCCTAGGCGAGCACGTGTAACCCACGTGGCGATGAGGTCGAGACAACCGGATTCGAAACAAAGAACGAAGGACGGCAGAAAACCGAAGAAAGAGAATAGATAAGTACTCTCACTTGTTCTAGCCCCTTTTTGAGAATTGACTAACATTTAAAAGAACGCAATCTAAAATTTGTATTAAAAGAAAGAGTGAAGAATTAAGATCTGTGTAAATGACTGTTTTCTTGAAGCGAACTTTAAGGACTTTCAACCAGATAGAGATTCTGTCATGTTTATTCTGAGAGAGGTTATAAAATGTGTTAAAGTACCTTAATGTCCAAAATGAGTTGTAATCATAAAATGTAATATGTATTGAGTTACTGAGTTATTGAATTTACTGATATTTTGAAGTAAAGTACTAAAATGCATTAAGACTGAGAGAGAGTGGATGAAAGGTAGAGGTTTAACATTAGATTCGCTGATTAATTTAACTTGTATGGCTTTACTAATTGAATTTAAAAAATGTTTTGATTCTTTAATTATATGTGTTTCTGATCATGTTGACTGACCCTGACCCTTCATAAAACATCGAACCTAAGAACGTGTGTGTGTGTGTGTGTGCGGGAATACCCCAATTGAAAGTAAGGGCACGACTGCAAATAAGAGTAAAATTATGCCAGTGAGCCCAAGTTTCTAGGAATTAGATTTACATTGTTAGTAGCACCTGATATTCTGTAATTAACCTAAAGGCAGAGTCTATCTCTAACTTTGAGGCTCAGGCTGGCACAGTAAAAAAATAAATTTGCCTGAGTGATCAGGATAATTTATACAATTCAGGGAACGGGTAAACTTCTGGTGGCCCTTAAAGGTTAAGTTACATAAGAAGGAGCATAAGAGAAGCAAGATATAAGGCTTAGTTTATTATTAATGTGGAACGCATAACAATGATGCAACCTACTTAACATGGAGACATATGCAATAGAATTTGATATTTGTGACTGTAATAATAAAGGCTAAATTTGAATAAGTTGTCCCGATATATCAATGAGAAAGATACAAGATACACATTATAGAAAAGAAGGGATGACACAAGAAAATAGTGCAGTCGACAGGATGTGTTTAATCAACTAAATAAGAAGTAAATTAATCAAACACAGTGAAGTGGTGTCAGTCACATAAGAAGGAAATAGTAGAACTAAATTTTGGAAGGAAAAATTTGGGCAATTTAGATAAATTTTGTAAGCAAAAGGATAAGTATGGTGCTAGTGACCAGCACAGAACTAAGTGACCCGGACTTTTTCAGAAGCATCAACCCCCAGCAAATTTTCCCTCAGTTTTCTGGTGAGGAGACCGACGATGTGAGGGCATTCTTTGATTTTGTTGAAGAACTCAGAAAGATAGGAAGGTGGAGTGACTTCCAGTTACTTATATTGCTTCCAGTAAGCTAACTGGAAAAGCTAAGAGCTTTTTCTACTCCTCACCCCCTCCTGAAGGAAACAATGGACTACCAGAGATTCAAATCAATCCTTATCTCTCAATTTGCAAAGGCCAAGACCATAGGACCGAATCTCTGGAAACTCCAGAAAATCATCCAGAAGGAGAAAGAATGTATTTCAGATTACCACAACAGATTACTTAGTTTTGCGAATTCTTTAAGCGTACCCGAAGATGAAAAACGCCATTTAGAGTGGGCTATTTTTCAACATTTCCGAGTTGGTCTGAGAAACGAACTAAAGGAAGCAGCACATGCAAAGGGAATTGTCGGTTTAAAAGAATGTTATGAAGCGACTAAGGAAAGGGAGAGAATGTTAGAAAAGTTGGATCAGGCCCATGAGATGAGGAAAATGATAACAAAAGAATCAGAGGAAGAAAAATTAAAGGGGAGAGAGGATCCGTTCACGAAGAAAACAAAAAGTGAACCACTTAGGATGCAGAGCATCACCCCAACACAGACACAGAATGAAGGAAATCTAACCATGGTCCGTGGACTCATAGAGGGAGCGCCATGTGAGATTCTATTAGACACAGGTGCACAGGTTTCGGTTGTTCCTCACTCAATCTTTAAAAAATTTGATATCTTGGGTCCCGAGAACCTCACAGAACTTGAAAACCCTCGCACACTGATAGGCATAGCAAGGATAGAATTGTGCTCCAGAATTAAAGTAAAAGTGCGTATATCTATACCTTGTTTTCCCATAGATCTCACTCACGAACTATTAGTTCTACCTGAGATGACGGACCTTAGCAATCAGGTTGTTCTGGGTCGGGGTTTTTTGAAACAGAACAACTTTGCATGCGATTTCAGAAATCAGTCTCTTTCTCTTTGTGGGAGAACCTTCCGCATTCGTCACAGCCCCAAGGAGGGAAATAGTGTGAATGAAACCATGAAGGTTGAAGTAGGCAGTCCAAGCAATAATCGTGAATGGAAGGAAAGGCTCATACACGATGCAATGGAACTGCATCACACTAAACTGGTCAAAGAAGAAATTAGAGAATTCTTCCACACCTGCTACAAGAATTTCCCCGGAGTATTGACAGAAGAAATCAATTCCCTTTGTTGCACAAATGTGGTGGAGCATTCCGTACAGGTCACCTCGGAAACTCCCATATATACAAGGCAGTACAAGATTCCCCTATAACACCAAGACAAGTTGGATAACCTCCTAGCAGAATATGAGAAGGCGGGAATTATTGAGAAGTCGAACTCTCGTTGGAACAGCCCGTTCATTCTGGTGGAAAAATCCAATAGTGATCTAAGATTCGTGTTGGACCTTAGAGACATTAATAAAGTCACTGTGCCTATTGATTTCCCTATGTGTACGATAGAGGAGTTGCTAGTGGACCTGGAGGGAGAAAAGGTGTTCTCTAAATTCGATTTAAACTCTGGCTACTACCAAAGTCCCCTTAGCAAACGGGACAGACAGTATTTCGCTTTCACTACTAAATGGCAAAAATACCAACTGTGCCGTCTTCCCCAGGGAGCGAGGAACTCAGTGATGAGTTTTCAGAGCCTCAAGAACACCTTGCTATCTGATGTATTGGGTAAGGGTGTTCTATGTGTCCAGGACGACCTCCTGATCTACTCGTTCACAATAGCCGAACACAAGGAGATCCTAATGAAGGTTCTACACAGACTGAGCGAAGCCCGTCTGTCACTCAAGTGCTCCAAGTGCAAATTTTTCTTAAAACAAGTAGAGTACCTTGGACACGTTGTGAGTGGCACGGGAATAAGACCTTCCAAAGAAAATGTGAATGCTGTCTTGGAGGCAAAGCCTCCCTCCACCGTTAGACAAATCAGGAGGTATGTAGGAATGGTAAATTTCTCTAGGAAATTCATTCCCCAGTGCTCTGAGTTAATGGACCCATAGTGAAGCTTACGAAAAAGGGGGTGAAATTCTCATGGGGGAAGAGCAGCAAAGAGCTCACCATGCTCTGAATAACACTTTGGTTTCAGCACCTGTTCTCACTCATCTCAAGATGGAACAGACATTCTTCCTTGCTGCTGATGCTTCAATACTATTGCCACTGTGTTAGAACAGGCTGAGGGAAAAAGCTTTAGGCCAATTGCCTTTATGAGTAGGAGATTGTCCTCTGAACAGAATTACTCCGTTATAGAGAGAGAGGCCCTGGCAATCGTGTGCAGCCTTAGGAAGTTCAGATACTTGTTGCTGGGACAACGCATTATCCTCAGATCAGATCACAAACCCTTATCCTTTGTCTCCTCAATGAAGGATAAAAATCAGAGAATAGTGCGTTGGTTCCTCGAAATGCAGGAATTCAAAATGGAGGTCAGTTATATTCCTGGCAAAGAAAACGTGGTAGCTGATTATTTATCCAGATCGCTGGACCCCAACCCTAACGAGAACTGCTACATAGACACAGATAGGATGAGCCCTATGATGGTAATAAAGGAAAAGGGAAAAGGGGAATCCATACCCCCCCCCTCCCAGCTACAAGTCTGGGGAAAACAGCAAATCATTGATGCACAAAGGACAGATCCAACCTTGGGAGGGTTACACAAAAGATTATCAGAAGGGCAAGTTCTATTGCACAGCCAGAGGTTCTATGACCCCATATTCATCGACATAGATGGCCTTCAATTGTCCAAACAAGGTATCACCAGAAAGTGAAGAGAAAGAATTCTCGTTCTCCGTGTCATGATCCCTTGGGTGTTGTACACCTTTCATGACACGGACCTAGCTGGCCATCAAAGCATTCATAGAACCTGGAAGAGGGTGACGAACAGATATTTATGGAGGGGATGAGAAGTGATATTGAGGCATACATATCATGTCATCTATGCCAACAAAAATCACCCATCACTGGTAGAGCGCCTCTCCATCCTTTCCCATCTCCATCCTTTCGGTAAAATTTGTGCATTGATATGTTCTCCAGATTCCCCGAAGCCACAGCCATGAAGGACCAGACAGCGAAGACTGTGGCGAATAAGCTCTTCAAATTGATAATTTCGAGATATGGAACGCCTGAGACGCTCCTATCGGATCAAGGCACAAATTTTACCGCCGAAGTAATGCTACAACTCTGTAAGTTGTTGGGGATAAGGAAGTTATTTACCACTCCATATCATCCACAGGGGAATGGGATGTGCGAGAGGATGAACCGCACTCTGAAGCTTACCCTGTCGAAGCTGACAGGACAGGTTTCTGAGTGGGACTCCCACCTCGCACATACCCTTTTTGCATGCAGGACAGCCCTCCACCTGCTACCAGAGAGAGACCCCCGCAGTTGTACTATATGGTTTCGAGCCCCTTTTCCCCAGCGATTTCAGAAGCTCCATGGTAGATACAGGATTCTCTGACATCGACCAATACCTGAAAAATCTTATTCAAGAGAATAAACTAGCATACAAACTAGTAGCTCAATCCAGCAATACATGTTCCCAACGTGTCAAGACATATGCAAACAGGCTGAGAAAGTACAAGGATCTAGATCTGGGAAAACTAGTTTTATTAGAACAGAACTCAGCAAGGAGAGAGGAGGCAAGTTTGGAAAGGGTGCCGATGGACCCTATGAGATAACAGAAAAAATGTCACCAGTCACCTACAAGATTAGAAAAGTGGGAAACAATGGAAAAACCTTGGTATTCCATTCTGATCGGTTGAAATTGTATAAGAGTAGATCAGTTAAGATAGTCTGTTTAGGCGATTCCCTAGAAAATATCTGGGGTAGACGTAGAAAGAGAAAGGGAGGGGGAGAACTCCGAGAAAACAAGGATAACAATGGAGATCAAGAACAGAACATGTCTGAGGAATACCTTCCCAGATTTGCCAGAGATGATGAAGACCTGGATGAGAATCTCGTGGGAGACACCCACCATCGTAATCAAAAAAAGGAAAGGGGAGGGACAGATTTCGGAGAAAGGATCCAAGACCCCCCCCCTCAGATACTTGCTGAGACCTAGAAAAAATGGAAGAGTCATACCCAGATATCAGCCCAAAGCCACGTCCCATATTTGAGCAAGACCAGTTGATAGCGAGGCAAGTCATGATGAGGGACAACTTAAGGGAACAACAGCAACAGTAAGAATTGGCAGGAGAAATCTAAGAGCACTCCTCGATACTGGTTCTCAGGCTTCCCTGATCTCAGAAAAAAAATCTTGGGAAATTGGGAGCGAGTGTAAGTGCGAGGGCTATGAGGATAAGGAACCCAGTCAAGCTATTAGGCATATCTGCCACTACAAGCTACGCAAAAAGGTACATAAGACTGAGACTAGACATACTGGGGTATGGTCTACACGTCTGGCACAACTTCCTAATCCTTCCCGAAGACTCATCGTCTAATGAAGAACTGATACTGGGAGAGGATTTTTGAGGAAAGCATGGTTTTGCCCGTGACTACCCCAGATACAATTAGGTTCAAAGGAAAAGAAAAGAACATTGCAGGAAAACAGAAACAAAAGAAGAAAGGTGAGAGGCAAATAGCTGATACTCAGCCAAAATCAGACATCGAGGAGGTCAGAGAAGGGAAAGAGGAAGTCGAAAGGAAGATAAGTCAAAAGAAGGAAAATTTTCTCGGAGACAAAACTATTTTAGAAGAAAATGGGGCTGAGAAGGAAAATTTTCACGGAGACAAAATATTTTTAGAAGGAGGGGGCCTTTGTTAGATCTGAAATAGGCGACTTCAAACTTTACTTGACATCACCATTCCAGAATCTAACAATTAACATAAAAACAAATACTTGCATACTTATCTTTTAGCACAGTATAAATATGTTTTTGTTTATAACAACTTCCTATATGATGAACTGTGAATTTTGTGAATTTTAAAGTTTCATACCCAAGTGTCTAGCATGAATAAGTCAGAAAAAGGGGCAAAATAAGAGAGGAATTATTAATGAAATATTGTAAGTGAAAGAATCCGTACTATTCAACAACATAGGGTAAAGATCACCCTAAATACTGTAAGATCAGGGTAAGCACCCGAAGTTAGAGTCTATCTCTAACTTTAAGGCTCATGCTGGCACGGTAAAAAAATAAATTTGCCTGAGTGATCAGGATAATTTATACAATTCAGGGAACGGGTAAACTTCTGGTGGCCCTTAAAGGTTAAGTTACATAAGAAGGAGCATAAGAGAAGCAAGATATAAGGCTTAGTTTATTATTAATGTGGAACGCATAACAATGACGCAACCTACTTAACGTGGAGACATATGCGATTGAATTTGATATTTGCGACTATAATTATAAAGGCTAAAATTGAATAAGTTGTACTGATATATCAATGAGAAAGATACAAGATACACATTATAGAAAAGAAGGGACGACTGAACAATATCAGCATTGTAATGTCCATTTTTCCGTTGCTCATGGAGGCAGAAGTGACATCAACATCTACATAGCCAGAAACACAAGGACAAATACTTGGCTTCAGTTTAAAAAAAAAAAAAAAACATTAGCTCGTATATGGTGATAACGAAAGTGATAAAACTGCAGCAAGTAAAGCTTATTATACTGTGGGTCACGGCCAAAGTTTTCGTGCAAATGACAGTTTGTCGACATTGATCATTAAAATTTATGAATCAAAGTTTTCTTCAGCACGCACCAAATCAGAAGCAATAATTACACACGTTTTATCATCATACATATTGGGCAAAGTAAAACTTTTTATCATCTTACTTTTTCATGAATACAGAATATTATATATACACCCTTTCCGTTTTCGCCATCCGAATGTCCCGTTTTTGTCTCAAGGAAATGTCATAAACAGTCGACACATCACTAATGAAGGTTGCCACTTTCGAAAACAAAAAGACACAAGTGTCACCACTAGTTTCTTCTATTTTCGAAAAGTTCGGTTTTTTTTTGGACAGAGTGTGTAGAAGTAGAGTAGACAGATATATATATACAAGGGAGATAATGCAACGGGTAAAAGATGATAGGAGAATATGATGTTATTCCTGGAAATTGTATAAACGTCATGGGAGTAAAAACCTTTTTTTTTTTTTTTTTTTTTTTTTTTATGGCGAGTGGTGAATGAGTAAAATGTGTTGCCAGGGAGTGTGTGATGAATGCTCCAAAGCGCGATGTTTTCAAAGCTATCATATGTATGTTTTGCCTCTTGCGACGAGTCTTTTGACTTCATGTAGTACGCGAAATACAGGCATACCCAGGGTCATACTTGCCCCATTCTCATGGTTCGTGAGGCCCTAGGTGCTCCAGCGCCCCTTATCATTGTCTGTGGCCCTTAAATTGCCCTAATTTTTCGGAACCCCAATCTAGAGCTTTGTGCCCCTGTGCATAAGTACGGCCATAGGCATACCCCAGTCATACGAAATGTTAGATTCCAGGCCACAGTCGTATAGTGAATCACCACGTTTTATCAATTAATTTTATTTTTTCACTGGAGAATACAAGGAATAGTTTAATAACGGTTTAAGCAGCCATGTATGTGCAAAAATGACGTCGATAAACCATTTATTTACGTCGCTTACTCAAACGACAAACTAAGAAGAATTTTGCATACGGAAACGTTAGTGAATGAAAGAAAGATGAAAGGCGACCATACCGAGTAGTTTATCTCATCCGAAATCTTCTTCTTCTTCTTTTTTACGTATTAGTTTTGTGGTCTGTTATGGAGCTGTCCTTAGCTCCTTAGCCCTTCCAAATCGTACCTGTCCAAGGATAAAGTGGTAAGTTCTATGCCTCCCGGTGTGTCCTATGTCTGTAGATGCGTGTGTTCACGGGCAAGTTTGTTTGTTCTGTGGAACGAATAGGCCCGAGTTTCCGGGTGAAAAAAAACCCTATCTCCGTATGAGATCATCTAACTCACCTTTCATCGAAATAGAACAGATAAAGGTTCCTCACGTCATTGACTGCAATCGAACCCAGGTTTTTACGACCAGAGGGTTTCGTCCATACCGACTGAGCTATGGAGGCTCATACTCATCCGAAATGGAAAAACAAAGTTTTTCCATTTAGGCAATAAGATTTTTACCATATGTAACAATCTTATGTTACCATATATAACAATAAGATTGTTACTAAGAAGTTTATTGTTGTTTCAAAAACTGTAACAACAGTAGTGTAAGGTTATCATGCGTTCTCTCTCAGTGTTCAATACATTAAGTCACTAGATTTTACCTTGGTATCTAATTAACTGGAAGCAAACTTTGAATTTTATCTGCCATTATTAACAGCAATAAAATTAAATAATAGTCATAAAAAGGATATTATGCACAGCGAAACACAAAAACAAAAAATGGCGAGCACCGATATCATAAATTATTATATTATTATGCTGATAAAAAAAAGTAACTAACGCCTTTTATTTCCATATAGGGAGCACTCTAGATCGTTTAGCCTCACAGTAGTGAACAAATTAATAAAATCAAGACGAACTTTCGTCAAGTTTTTGGTTTGGTTTTTCTTTCGGTTTCCAATCATTTTTGTTTTGGCGTACTTTTGGTCGAGTGCTGTTTGTTTTAACTGTCGGTGATGTTTATTAATAGTGTTGTGCGTTTTTAATAATGTAAATAACTTGATATTCGTAGTGTTTTATTCATTTTGTGCAGCTATAAAAACAATACATCTCCAAGAATGTGTTCAGAAATATGTATTCTTTCTCAGTACACATCCATGACTCAAAGACAAATTGCCAATGAATGTGATGTTCGTTTGGGTACTGTTAATGCAATTTTAAAGAGGTTTAGGGAGACCAGTACCTTTTCTCTTCACAGAAAAGGAAAATGTGTGAGAAAAAGGAAAACTACACTTGTTCAAGGTCGTTACTATTAGGAAAAGCAAAATGAACCCTGGATTGTCTGCTGGATTGTAGACTTAAATAGTCACTTGTCAGCTAGTAGGTTTAATTTTTCTGACATGACAGTCCATCGAAGATTGTTGGAAGCAGCGAGGACTGCTCACTGAGCAAAAAGAAACAACTGTTGATGAAGGCTATGCAGGAAAAAAAAAAGGCTCCACTGGGTAAAAGTGTACAAAGATTGGACTATTGAGAAGTGAAAGGTCAGATGAGAGCCATTTCTTTGTTGAAGAAGAGCGAGTAGCCTATGTTCGCAAATCAGCGGTTCAGCACTTATCTCGCCAACCTTCAACAAGTTTCTAAACACCCAGCTAAAATAGATGTTCTGGAGTTGTTTTGCACATGACGATCCAGGATCACTTGAGCATGTTGACGTTATGATGAAAAGTGACCAATAAATAAAAATATTGGAGAAAAGAGTGGTCTTACAGATCCAGAAATGTAAAGCAGTCATCATCCAACAGAATCTCACTCTGTGCCACACTTCACAAAAAGTGAAAAGGCTCCCTCAGGAATCACAACACCCAATTGCTTCAGTGGCCAGGTAGCTTTCCTGACATTAATCCAATAGAAAATTTGTGGGTCATAGTGAAAAAGAGACTTGAATAATTAAATTATATACAAAGGATAACTTAATACAATCCATTATAAAAGTATGGTTTCGAGATGCAATAAAAAAAGAAAAGTGATCTATGTTGGTAGATTCCATGCCGAAATGAATTAATGAACTTATTAGGAACAGAGGAGTACATATAAATTATTAGGTAAAGTTGGAGTTAAATTTTTTGCACTTATTTTCTTGAGAAATTAAAATTTTCTTTAAAATGTTAGTGTTCAGATTATTTTTTTTGTTACTGTATCTAACTTCTTTTGTAGACTGAGGGGAAGTTCGTCTCCACCAGTAGCCAATCCGAGGTAGCTGAGCAAAGAATATCACTGATTATACATGGAGTCTGGTGAAGAGACGCGGCTGACAAGTGCCGCCATCTCGTGGTCTCTAATCCTAACGCTATGTTTACTATCTGAAAATAGTGTGGATTCTACGGTCGTTTTCTTGAGCTTGCGGGAAAAAAACGAGATTCTGGGAGAAAAAAATCAGCTTGCCCATGGTCGACTAACTCGGGAACCGGTCGAAAGCAGATTTACTAAAGGTTCCTCTAGTCAAAGACTATAATTGAACTTACGACGCTCTCTCTTCGGGCAATGTAGTATCGTGGACGGCACACGTCACTTTCACTGAGCTACACAGACACTTTTTTTCTTCATTAAACTGATAACTGATAACTTCTGTGGCTTGATGGACCTCAATCCCATGAATTATCATCCCTTCATCTCTATGAAAGGGGCTTAAATTAATGAGAATTTATCGAGCACCTGACTCACCCATTTTAGGGCAGTGTGGGAGCGTCTGTACCGATGAGCAGAGCCGCTTTCGGACGCTTGTGTTTCCACCTATCGTTTTCATCGTAGTTAGATGACTCTCGAATGAGTTGATTGGAATGACTAGCTGCTTTGGTGAAATATGTAATGGCAGTATCATGGATAAACATGTGAATATCAGGACGGCAGCGTCTCGGTGGAGCAGAGTATTCCTGACAAACCAGGGAGCATTAAATATCATACGAAGACATTTGTTCTGGATAACCTGTAGCTTTTTGATGTTGCCAGGGGAGGTGTGACCCCAAGTCGGTGATCCATAAGTCAATGTGGGTCTGATGATTGTTTTATAGATTCGTAGTTTGTTTTCAGTGCTGACACGGCTTCTTCGGTTGAAAAGAGAGTAAGGTTGCATAATTGCGGAGTTTGACTTGCTGCAGGCATAATCGATGTGAGAGTTGAAGTTGAGACGGTTATCTAGTTGAATACCTAAATATTTGGTGCTGGATTTCCATGGAAGTTGTGTTGAAAAGTTTGACTTCTCCGTAGTGGGATGCCTTCCGTCTTGTGAAGAGAATGGCAGTACTTTTATCGGCATTCACGGCTATTCTCCAATTCCTGAGCCATTTCTCCAGGTGTGTTGCTACGGTCTGCAAGCGCTGTGTAGCTAAGTTCGGCCTGAGAGAACTACTCAAAATTGCCATGTCATCCGCATAGCAAGCTGTGGTGGTTGATGTCGTGTTAGGGGCGTCAGCAACGAAGATGTTAAAAAGCAGCAGAGAGAGAGCAACGAGCCTCGAGGAACAACTGCAGTGATTCTTTTCAAAGAGGATTTGAGTCCTCTCTACTTGACCTGAAATTTCCGGTTTTTTAGAAAGGAGTCGATAAGTTTGATAAGGTAGAGCGGAACTTTGGTCATAAATAATTTATAGATGAGGCCTTTGTGCCAAACCTTATCAAAGGCTTTTGCTACATCCAGAAAAACAGCTCCTGCATGTTGTCGCCAATTGAATCCAGTAGTGATAAATTCGACCAGTCTGTGAACTTGTTGTGTAGTACTGTGACCGGTTCGAAACCCAAACTGCTCTTTCGGTATTGTGTTGTTATTGTTCACCACATCTTGAAGTCGATTGAGGATGATTTTTTCTACAATCTTTCCCAAGCATGAAAGGAGAGTGATGGGTCTGTAACTTTGCGGTGACTAAGGCGCTTTTCCCGGCTTATGAATGAGGATTATATCTGCTTGTTTCCATCGGGTTGGAATCAGCTCACACCTTTTTCTTCCCGTATAGGGAGTAAGCGAGTCCGTTTTAGGCCTATCTAACTTTTGGAGACTGAGGGGGAAGTTCAGGCTATTGCCTAGAGGACATGCTTTAGGATGTCGCTACATTCTTTTAATGTGTTTGGAAACTATCACAATAAAAAAAAATCTCTAATTTGCATGAAGTTTTGCTTGTTCTAAACAAACAGCCTTTATTGTTACTGTATTTTTTGTGCACTTGCTTTAACTTACGGTAGCAATAAGAGAATATACAAACGAAAGTCAAAATATTTTTGGTAATAGAGGGCGTTCCCCATTAAAACCTCCTGAGTTGGGTTAAATTTATTTACCAGCAAGCTGCGGTGTTTGCATTTGTAAATACTCCTCGCTCTTTGTTATTAATTTATTTACTATTCCCATCTGTTTAGCGCAGGATTCAGTAACAGCAGTACTCGTTAATGTAATATTTATAAATGGTAGGTGTTTGACATTACTAGGTGGTGGTGGTTATTATATGGTTCTTTTACCGTTGATCGGATCGTGTTAGATGTGGTTAAATTGTGGATTATATTTTTGCAAAATTCATATTTTTGGAATTATCATTTACAATGGTCAAGTTTAACAAGCATCAATGGGAGTGACTGCGAAAAACCTGGAATATTGGGGCTCCAGCTTTCGATATGTTCTGCATAATGATTTGGAGGACTACTGGGATCAATGTTTCATTGTCATAACTGTTGTATAAGGGTTGAAAAAAAAATATATATAATAAATATATATTGTAACAAACCTTGTCAGTTATTTGTTTTGTATACCTTCTTTAAAAAAGCGTTATTGACAATAGCTTTATTACTATATAACAAAACCTCGCAATGTGGTAAGATCTGAAGGATACTTGGGGGCTTTATGGTTCTTGTGAAGGTGCCCGGAGAGTACGAACAATTCGAAAACTGAAACAGCTCACTTAGAGCTCTCGAAATGCGCTGAATACTTGCGTGCGATTGTTTTTGTGCATTCAAGATAAAAAAAAAAAAAAAAAAAATGCTAATTTTGCCTGGGTTCGAAGGGGGGCGGGAAGAATTACGACTAGTCTAGGTTATTGATGCCCAGTCTTAGGGATAATTTTAGACGATCATTAATGGCATGTCATATGCAGTAGAAGGAAACTGGTATACAATTTTAATTGAATGAAATTATATATAATTTCACAGGGTCGTAGTTTTTGGGTTCTGAAAACTAGCTGATATTTTGTTATTCAGGTATTTGGAACACAAGTTTTTTCTTAGATATTTCCTAAAATGTATAGTTTTGTCAGTGCATAAAACATCATTTCCATGGAAATTTCAAAATTTTCATATTCAATTCTTTACCTTTTGGAATATTACAGAATCAATCTACATCTGCATAAAAAAAAAAAAAAAAAAACTTGGCATTCTTTATAAGTTTTTGAAATATTTACTTTAAAAATTGGATTAACACAGTAAACATTGATATTCAAGTAAAATTATTAAAACTACTCATTTATAGTTGCAAAATTGAGAATCATGTATTCTTGAAGGACTTAATATCTTTGCCTTTTTTTTTTCAAAACAGAATGGGGAAAGGAAAGATTAGCAAAACAAGTGTTCTCTGCCAGGTTGGCAGGAAAAAGACCCAGAGAAAGACCAAGATATAGGTGGATTGATATGATAAAAAGTTCCTTAGAAGATCCTTTCTTTAAGATAGAAATATACGATTTGATGATGTTGGCATCTTGACAGGTAACAAATTGATTTGGAGGAATATTGCAGACAGGAAGTTAGTAATGATGTAAATTTTTCATGTAGTACTATCATGCCATACCCCTTAAGGGTACATGTCAGGAATTTGATGATGACTTTTTTTATAATCTATTTTTTATTTTTATGATGCAAAGACATCAAAGGTCATACTGACACAGGTCACAGCAGTACATATGGTAATTGGTAAGCAGGACAATCACAAACATCCATGTCCTTTGTGGTATTCAAACTCACAGCATCTTGGCTGATGAGCAGATATGCTAACCACTTGGCCAACCAAGCTGTCCATGTCTTTGATGGAACATCTTGCATTAAAAAGAAATGAAAGCAATAGGAGGTATATAAGTGGTGGGAATGTTTATATTGTGATGTTTATTTGTTGAACTGTATTCTTTTGTTTTATTTTAATGTGATATAAGGAGTATATACTGCCCTTCAATCAGGAAAAGTGACCATGCAGTCTTGTCCTGGGAGGTTGCTCAGCATGTGGAAACTTCAGTCAAAAATAGGTTTATGTGGTGACAAAGGTGACAATTATGAGCTCAGGAGGTGATGCTCAGCACTGCCACGGCATAAAAAAACTACATGGAATGAATGTTATTAGTGTAATGGAAGCATTCAAGGACTACTTGAGTACATTCCTAGGGTCAGGAGGCTAAACAGAATAGGAATTAAGTGGATGGCTAGCAATAAAGCAAGAGCTGCCAAAAAAAAGAATTGTGGAAGGAATATAAAAAATAAATATATTAAAAAGGGGTGATCAGCATGCCATGCAATATAAAGCACAAGCAAGAAGGGTAACTAGTATGGTAAGGAAAGCTAAATCAGATTTTGAGAGAAAATTAGCTAAGTAGGATAAAGTAAATCCAAAAGAGTTTTTGCTATATAGCAAGTAAGAGAAAGAATGATTATGAAATTTAACAGATAAGCTTAGGTGTTGATGGTTATTCATGACTTAATTTTTTTACGGTATTAACACCACCAAACAATTTAATCAAAAGATGTTTTATTAACAGCTTATATTTCGCTGAATTTCAAATCAGCATTATTACAGCTATGTGGGAGTTGCTCTTAGGATGACAGTCTCCCAAATTTTTGGCAAATTAATGCAACCATACTTGTTCAGGTTAGGAGAATTTTTCAAAGGCATTGCTGACTCAAAAAATAATCTTTCAGATCTGTAACAACTCCTAAATAGCACATTCGTTTTCTTTCATCTAATCCTGTGTGAAGGAGTGTCCAAAGCGTGGTCTGCCAGTCCTGACTTGCCATAGTAATAGTAGCAAATCTGTTTTTTATGTTCTTCCAGGCAGATGTTAACTGATCTTCCTGTTTGTCCATAGTAGGTCACAGTCATAGGGAACTTCATACACTCCTGGGTATGCTAAAGGGCGAAGTTTATCCTTAGATGAGTGGATCAGAGTTGCTAGTTTTATATGCCGTTTGAAAGTGGTGTGAAGGTCATGTTTCATCAGTACTTTGGCTATCTTTTCTGATGTACCTCTGACATTGGAAATAGAGATGGTCATGTTATGTTCCTGTGTATTAGGGGAGGGAGGAGTAATGGGGCTGTGTGGTATTTTATCTATTTTGTACGGATTGTAGCTGTTGGCTAAGAACGTAAGGCGCAGATATTTGAGTTCTGTGGTCAGAGCTGTATCATTAGAACAAATGGCTCTGCCTGTGAGTGTTTTTAAAATGCTATACTGTTGGACTGGATGATGATGTCATTGTTTATGTAGGTATCTTCCTGTGTGTGTGTTGGCTTTCTGTAATTGGAAAAAGATAGTGATCCATCTGAATATAATAGTACTAAATATTATAAATCTTATCAAATTGAAATTGCACAAGAATGCTATAATGCCATAGCTAGTTTCCAGTTGATTTTCTACCAACTTTCTTCTCGTCTTATAGAGTGCTTTTGTCACAAAGTAGGAAGAATGATACATCATGCATCCTTGGGTTGAAGAACTGCATGTGATTTTCATCATGGCGGAAGGAATCTTTATAAGGTCATTATTAAATGAAGATGAATTTGCTATTTAGGTAGCAAGGTTTGATCTTCTGCCAAAACAGACAAACTAACTGGAGAAATTGTGCAAGTTAACAGATAAAATTACGTATAAAATAAATGGCTGGCTTTGTGTAATGGAATTTGGCTTTCAACTTAAGTGTTGGGATATCACAGAGGAGCAATATAATAAATTGGTTTGTAACTTGTCAAGTATGATTTATTATTACCCCAAGACCTCATGGAGTCAAAGACTCATCTGGGAGGTCCTTTTATCATACACACAGCTCATCATACTGTGTCTTAAACACACTCAAACTCCTTGCAGACACCACACTCTCAGGCAAGGCATTCCAATCATTTACAACTCTGCACTTTATACAGTTTCCAGGGGTGACCTCTGGTTCTCCCCTGATCTCCTACTATTTTCTGTAGAACTTCTCCAGCATTGATCCCTTACCAACTTGTAGGTCTCTATGATATCTCCCCCTGTTCCTCCTGTCTACCAGACTCTGCAAATTACATCTTCTCAATCTTTCCTCATACTCAACATTCCAGAGGTCAGAAACTACCTTAGTCAGTCGCCTTTGGACTCTTCATCCTTCTGAAAACCAGGTGACCAAATCTGGGCACAATAGTCCATGTGTGGCCTAATCAAAGTCTTATACAACGGAACAAGAATCTCCCTAATTCTACAAGTCAGTGTCCTCCGCATCATTCCCAGAAGCCTTTGTGTTGTCTTCACAATTTTGGCTATGTGTGCTAAATTTCAGATCCTTATCCACTATCACCCCCCAAATCTCTTATTTCCTCCACCTCCAACAATATATCCTCACCAAGCATAAATTCTGCATCCCATCTTTGTTTTCCAAATTTTAAAACTTACATTTTGCAACGTTGAACTCGCATCCCCATTTTCGTGTCCAATCACTCAATCTATTCAGGTCTTCTTGTAAGGCCACAACATCTTCACTACTCTTCATGGTTCGTCCCAACCTTGCATCATCTGCAAACATCTGAATATCTCCATCCAAATCTTCACCAATATCATTAATATATAAAAGTTAAACAGTAATGGCTCTAAAACAGACCCTTGAGGCACTCCACTAATGACTTTCCTTTTCCTGGATATCGCTCCCTCATACACAACTTGTTGATACCTATCAAATAGCCAGTCTCCAATCCAATGCACTAATCTAATATCCAACCCCATCTGCTCTAGTTTGACTGTCAACTTATCATGAGGTACTTCATCAAAAGCCTTTGTGAAATCGAAGTATATTACTGTGTATCCTTACCAAGCTGCATTGATCTCTTTTCCAGATAACTCCTCATTCCATGCTACACCCGCAAGCTGTCTTCTGAGCTCTTCATAATCACCCCCCCCCTTGTAGTTCCACATATACCCTTTTCTCAAAGACGTCCTCACACTTCTGGCAACCACACAGGTAATCACCTCATGGTCACTCTTACCGATTGGTGGATGATTTGACACCTCTTTTATAATTACATCCTCTGGTGAGATGACCAAATCCAAGACCCTCAATCCTTGTGTGCCATCTGTTACATACTGTCTGAGGTAGTTATCCCTCAAAAACTCAAGAAACTCATTTTCTTTACTTCCAGTTGCTATCTCATCATTCCAGTCTATATTGCCATAATTAAAATTGCCCATAATGATCACCCTTTTCTTATTTGCTTGGCTAATTTGATTATACATTTCATTATCACCATTATCCACATTACCTGGTCTATAACAACATTCAACCAAGTATTTGATTCCATTCACCTCTGTCTCACACCATACTGCCTCAAAACCACTGGCACTATTTCCGTCTTGCATCTCTACTTTGTATGGACATAACTCTTTCTCTATCATCAATAGCACTCCCACCCCTCCCTCCCTTTTTACCCCTTCTATCACATCATACCCTTCCATCTCTATTCCTGTCAGAATGTTGTCCTCTTCCAACCATGTCTCACTTATTCCGACAATCTTTGAGTGAACAGGCACAATTAGTGCAACTATTTCATCTGCCTTGTTTCTTATACTTCTAGCATTTGCATACAAACACAACAACTCATTTCTGGATCTACAGCTAGTTCCACTGATACCACTCACTCGATGTGATCTCTCCTTGCTCGGCTGGGGCCATTTCCCTTTCTGCATATTCATTTTAGAACCCTTTTCAATTCCAATTGTTTCCTCTTGATCCCAGGTCATCCCATTCCTTTCCTGTCTACTCATGCTCTCACCTCTTGGAGCATCCACCACCCTGAGCCTCCCGGTTTCCCTGCTCCTCTTGCACACCCATTCTCTCATTTTCTATACTCGTACCACTCACTTCCTCTTCAATCAATCTCTCCTGTCTTACTCTCCTGCTCTTCCACATCACTTCCCACTTGATCTGATTCATTCTCTCTACTCACTTCTCTACCTTCCAGCAGCAGTCTCTTGAGGCAACTTGCATCATAACCACTCACATGCAGTCTATCGCTCCCATACAGTTCACTTTGTCCTTCATGCTCATTCCACACATTAACAAACTGTATTCCCGTCTCCTCACACATTTCAGCCAGCATATCATTCATAATCCTTGCTCTCTGCCTCATCTCACCACAGTCATACCTAGGCAATATGCTGACTACCCTTCCTGTCGCACTATTCTCTTTTATCCTTCTAAGCAGCCTCCCAATATCCATTCTGTCATGCTCTTTGTTCTCTGTCAAATCATTCGTACCTATTAAAATCATAAACTCCTTTGCTCACTCCCTCCTCATATCCAATGCCTCAATCACTCTACTCATTTTACTGCCTGGAAAACATACCTCATGCATCCTATCATCCAGCACACCCATTTGAACAAGTCTTATATTTTCCTCTGGGTATTTTTCTTATTTCTGGTAAAAGGCTTTGCCAATCTTTCTATCTTTCCATGTCCATTCTGTTTAAGAGACTATACCATCTTAGGTTAGCTCTACTTACAGAACCATATTGAAGCTCTGCCTTACTGTGGTTGTACCACTGATGCCATCTCTGCTTACTCTTATAATTTTCATCAGATCTCTCTCTCCAGTCTATGATGATATTTTTTAAGTATATATTTCTGACATGGTATTCACACCAATTTTAATATATGGAACAGTGCTGTCTTATACTACATCTGAAATATGCTTAGAAATGCCACACAGGAGATTTTCCAGATCTTTCCATGTCTTGTGTTAAAAGTTACAAGGTCAGTTAGGCTGTGTGGAATAGAATTACTAATTGACAAACCTCCAGGTTGTGAAGAATTTAGCCTGTTGATGATGGTCTAAGTGGTTTTTGAGAGGATGTAGGATGATACTTTGGTTGCTGTTTTATCTCCCCCCCCCCACTTACTCACTCATTCTCTCTCTCTCTCTCTCTCTCACACACACACACACACACACACACACACACACACACACACACACACACACACACACAGGTGTGCTTCCATGTCATTAGATGTCAGACAAGGGTGGCATCTTGTACATTTGATATAGAATGGTTATTAGTTGACAAATTTTGAGCACAACTGGAAGAATACTTTCCAGACTAGAAATTAACTAAATTTATTTGGCTATGAAATTATTATGCCAATATCTTCATGGGCACAAAGAAATAAATACACTAAGCCTGTGCACGTAGACATACCAGAAAACAGTGTGAAAGCTGGATCTTACAGTCCTAGCTGGCACTCTCTGTGGGTGCTGTGATGGAATCTTGCTGAAGGTCTCAAAGATGGTCTCCCATATTTTTGATAAAGTGAGGTAGCCAAATTTGTTAAGGTTTGGAGAATGTTGCAGAATGTTATGTTGGATTCTAGACATAGTCTCTCAGATTTATATCTACATCTGTATAAAAGATAAGGCCCCTCCTGTTGGATACAGTGAACCATATTCATAGCATGTTCTGTTACTCAGTAATGGCTGTAATGCAGTTAATGAATATGCTTTGTGTTCCTCCAGATGGATGTTAGCTGTTCTTCTAGTTTGTACACGGTAAGTTGGTTTGCAGGATCAAGGGATACTCTAGACAATGGAGAGGATATCTTTTGGTAAGCTAGTTTTTATACCTTTTAAAAAAAAATTTTTTTCTGAGGTTCTGCAGATGTATAAGACAATGGCGGATTTCATGTGTTCTGAATTGTGGGGTTGGGCAGAGAGTTCTGTTGATTTTGTGAAGGGGAATGCCACTGGCCAAAAAAAAAAGAAAGAAAAAAAGTGATTGATTTTGGTGGAGGGGCTAGTGTGATCAAAATAGATAATGGATGTACTTAAGTATAAAGAGCTAATAAGCTTCATTTCAGCAATGAAAAACATTACTTAAATTAACAGGATATTAAATCCCACATAGTTTTAAAACCAAATAAGAAACTCAAAGGTTGGAATCAGAGAGTTTCTTGCCGAATATAGTAAACTATAAAGTATCGGCGAACACTAGCGTTAGCCAATGCAAGTGATCCTAGTACGTAGTACAATACTGGGCAGCTCGTTGCAAAGGTGGAGGAAGAAGTTCAGATCGCTATTCTTAGGTATTTTCCATAATGTAAAAACACATTTCCTAGGAAATGTATGCTGTTATTACATTATGGAGGGAGGTCACTACCCATCCATATATTAAAATTGGTGTGAATGCCATGTCAGAAATATATACTTAAAAAATATCATCATAGACTGGAGAGAGAGATCTGATGAAAATTATGAGAGTAAGCAGAGATGGCATCAGTGGTACAACCACAGTAAGGCAGAGCTTCAATATGGTTCTGTAAGTAGAGCTAACCTAAGATGGTATAGTCTCTTAAACAGAATGGACATGGAAAGATAGGCAAAGCCTTTTAACAGAAATAAGAAAAATACCCAGAGTTGGGTAGTGACCTCCCTCCATAATGTAATAACAGCATACATTTCCTAGGAAATGTGTTTTTACATTATGGAAAATACCTAAGAATAGCGATCTGAACTTCTTCCTCCACCTTTGCAACGAGCTGCCCAGTATTGTACTACGTACTAGGATCACTTGCATTGGTTGGCTAATGCTAGTGTTCGCCGATACTTTATAGTTTACTATATTCGGCAAGAAACTCTCTGATTCCAATCTTTGAGTTTCTTATTCGGTTTTAAAACTGTGGAATTTAATATCCCCTTAATTTAAGTAATGGATATACTTTCCAGTGTGAGTAGGCTTTCTGCAGACAAAAGGATAAGGATCTGTTGGATATACAGGTGAGAAGAGTGTCAACAAAAGGATGGACAGTGATTGTTTTCCTCTTTAGTGGGGAAATGGATCCTTTAGTATTGGCTGTTGGGGTGTTCCAACCAAACTAAACTTTGGACAAACTGGAAGACCAGCTAATATCCATCTGGAGGAACATACAATAGAAACTGCTCATCTGCAGTGCAGTCATTCTGCTATAGACCACACTATATATATATATGGATCATCAGATGCAATAGGGGGAGGGACTCATTTATACAGAAGCAGATATAAATTGGAGATTTTAATTCTAGAATCTGCCACTACAGTGCAGATATCTGTGATAGGCTGTTTTGTCATTGTGAGCAGTGTTCTCACTGGTAATGTAATTGACGAATGCTTGTTTTGATTTAAATTAATTTCTACATTTAAATTTCTACATTAATTTCTACAATTAAATTAATTAAAACATCAATATCGGATAATGATCTTCTAGCCAGCTTAGATGTCACCTCTCTCTTTACAAACATTCCTGTAGTAGAGGTCATTGACATCTTAAGTACCTTGTTCCCACAAGATATAACCTCATTGTTTGCTCACTGCCTAAACTCCAACTACTTTTCTTGGAAAAATAAGATCTATCAACAATTAACAGGCTTGGCAATGGGGAGCCCACTCTCACCTTCATGTGCTGACCTCTTTATGGAAGACTTAGAAAACAAAATCTTATCTCAAATTTTTCCTAAACCTAAAATTTGGTTTAGATATGTGGACGATATCTTCATCGTATGGAACAATAACAAAGATGACATATGATTTTCTCAAAAAGATCAATGCCTTCCATCATTCTATTAAATTCACTCTGGAACTTGAAAGAGAAAAACAACTACCGTTTTTAGACATCTTAATCACAAAACAAAATGACGGCAGTATAAATCTATCGGTGTACAGAAAACTGACCAATACAGGTCGCTACCTACATTTCAACTCCTCCCACCACATCTCACATAAACTCAGCATTGTACACATGTTAAAGAAAAGAGCGATTCGCATCACAACGGACAACAAGACCCTTCAAGATGAGTTAAAATTTATTTCCAACAATTTGTACTTGAACGGATATCCAAGAAGACTAGTCAATAAAATCCTTTTCTCTGAACCACCACAAAGAGAACAAGAAGATATTCAATATATAAAAACGATTGCAATTCTGTTTGTAAGTGGCATCTCCAACAAGCTCGCCAATCTCCTCAAACAACATAAAATAAGAGTAACATGCAAACCAATAGAATCTATTAGTAAACTACTAAGATCTCCAAAAGACAACCATCCTTTCTACAAATATGCTGGAGTTTATAATATTCCATGCTCATGTGGCTCTAGTTACATCGGACAGACTTCGAGAAGCCTCGAAATCAGGAAAAAGGAGCACATTGGCTATGTCAAAAACAACAGACAGGACATTTCTGGCCTATCGTCTCATTTCTCTACAACTACCCATGTCATCGAGTGGGACAAAAGCTGTTCCCCTTACATAGAGGAAGATTACCATTCAAGAATTTTCAAAGAGGCAGCCACAGTCGCCCGTTCTACTGTCAACCTTAACAGAAATCAAGGCCTAATACTCCCAGAGATATGGAAAACCCTAATCAGAACCTTAAAAATGGAAGAAATGAACTTTAATACAAACTACAGAAAGTTCCTCAGCAACAGCTAGCTGATCTTGTACACGCGATACGTGTTTCACTCACGTTCGATACTATTTTATTTGTAATTATTCTAGTCAGTTTTTTACAGTTATTCTTGTCAGTTTGCAGTTATGCATAATTGTGAGATTGTTTAAACCTCTATGTAAGCCCTGAAGATGCCAACAGATAAGTGTGGCGAAACTAGTTGGTTCAGTTAATAAAATTGATCAACACTTGATCGGTAAACCAAAAAATATTATTATTTACTAATTTATGATCAAGAAAATAACCATGATTAAATTAATTTCGGCGCAGTTTTATGTTGGAACATTGCTAACGCAATGTTCCAACATAATCTGAGTTTTCCTTCCATTTTCCCCCAGAATTTTTATATATCTGGGATTCACTTCTTATGCTAGTTAGGTTTCCAACAAGATTTTCCTTCTAATGACTTGTAAAATTCCTCAATATCTTTCTTATGGGAATTTTTCATGCTGCAAAACAGGAAATGTTGCATTTTCATGGGACCATAGACACAAATGTCTCATTCTCCAATTCTGATTTTGAAGGAAGCTCCTGCTCCATAAATCATTTGGAATGAACTGGGTTTGAATCCTATTTAGAATACCAAGGACCTTTATGAGGAAGACTGCTGGTTAATAGGACTAGCTAACAACTGAAGATGAGTTAGCTGATCTCTCATATGGAGGTAGATTATTTTTCATGCGAAACTTGGGATTTCATTGAAAAAAGCTATTTACTGAAAATAAACATATATTTAATGTTGACTGTTATAACTACCCCTCCCCCCCCAGAGGAATTTATTTTCCAGTTATTACATATTTCTTTAAGAACTTGTGTAATTAATCTAGATACATTTTATATGATAATTTAATAGCTAGAGAAGCAAAGCATATTAACAGAATTTGTCAAAATGTATATTATGCATACTTTCAGATGAAAGAGTAGTAGACTCAAGAGAAACATGGATAGCACATAATTTACCACATGTGTTGGACATTTGAGGAAATTTTTCCAAGATTTCCACGAGTCATACTCAACGAGGAAGTTCTTCTATTTTACACATAACGATACTCCTTCAATTTTTCTGAATATATATACAGTAACCCCCGAACTTACATAATACGCTACTTACGTAAATTCGCAGTTACGTAATAAATCTCAAAAATTACAACTACTAGCCCATATGAACATGTTTGCGGCTTTTGCTTCTTTGACATCCATTGTAGTATGCAACAACATAATGTTAACTAGACTTGGCATTCACAGCAAATGTAATGAATAGTAACAGGCAATGGCAGGTTACAGGTAAACGCCGAGAGCAGCAGAGGGCAAGTGCGCAAAAGCCGTAACATTCAAACTGAAACCTACCAATTAGAAATAAGGACTCCATAAACAATTCCTCCTTTCCCCGACCTGTTAGTAGTCCATGCCTCACGCAGTTGGTTTAGTCACTTGTTTATCGCCATTAGTGTTCGTTGTTTATTTACCCTTAAAATGGATTCGAAATGTAAAAACCGAATGCGCTGGTAATAAATCTAAAAAACAAAAGTCTGCAATTACTTTAGAAGAAAAGTTGAAAATAATTCATATGTATGAAGACGGGAAAATTATATCAACAATAGCTTGGAATATAAATTGACCTATTTCGACAGTGAATACGATAGTGAAGGATAAAGTTTGTATTGTTGAAAGCATGAAAGGTGCAGTAACATTTGAAGGGCACAATCATTACCAAGAAGAGGCTGGGCTCGATTTCAGAGATGGAGAAATTGTTGTCTCACTGGATCGAGGATCTGACATAGAAGCAGATACTGTTGAGTTTTCTGATTATCCAGGAGAAGGCTAGGTCTTTACACAAAGATTTACAAGAGAAGGCCGGCATCACGGACACGGAGAGTGCATTTAAAGCTAGTGCTGGATGGTTCGAACGATTCAAGAAGCGTACAAATCTACACAGCATCAAATTCACGGGTGAGGCGGCAAGTGTAGATACAGACGTGGCAAGTAAATTTCCCGAACTTCTGGCAGAAATTGAGGAGGGGGAATATTTGCCTGAGCAAATACTGTATTTAATGTTGACGAAACAGCTCTGTTTTGGAAGAGGATGCCAACACGGACATTTATTGCAAAAGAGGAAAAATCTATGCCTGGATTCAAGGTTGCCAAAGATCGGATCACTATTATGATTGGTGGCAACACTTCAGGGGACTTGAAACTTAAACCGCTTACAGTGTACTATTCCCAGAGACCGCAGGCCTTTAAGAACATTGACCCGAGTAGGCTGCCTATAATCCGAAAATCCAATACCAAGGCTTGTGTTACATGTGTGCTGTTCGCAGACTGGTTCAATAACCACTTCATTCCCCAGGTGAAGGAATATTGTGCCAAGAAAGGAATCCTGTTTAAAGTGCTTCTCTTCCTGGACAATGTTCCCAGCCACCCGGAAGAGTTGGATGACTTTCATTCTGACGCAAAAGTTGTTTAGCTATTTCCTAGATCAACCACACTGTTGCAACCTATGGATCAAGGCGCTATTGCGACTTTCAAAACCTACTATCTGCAGCATATGTTTTCCCAAGCAATCAAGGCCATTGATAGTGGTGAGAGCATTACTCTACATGATTTCTGGAAGAATTATAATATCCTTGACGCTATCAAAAACATCGGGATGGCATGGGATGAAGTCAAGCAGACTACAATGAATGCTGTGTGGAAGAAACTCTGCCCAGAAATGGTGCAAAATCGTTTAAAGGAAGGAGAGCAGGCAATGACTGATACGGCTGTTGAGTTGACACAAGAATTACAGCAAGCGACGGAGACATGTGTGCAACTGGTAGAGCAGTTAGAGCTGGAAGTGGATAACGTTGACGTTAACGAGCTTCTTTTGAGTCATGATGAAGAGCTTACCGATGATGACCTTATTCAGTTGGAAGCATTCCGAAATTCCGAAGAAAATACTATGCCGATTGAACCTCCAACTCCAGACATTAAGAAATTCACAACAAAGGGACTAGCTGAGGCTTTTAACCTGATAGACGTGGTGCTAGCAAAATTGAATCGATGGATCCGAACACCGAGCAGTTTGAGAATGTTTGCCTCCCTATCCATTCCGATATGTCTAGCTACAAGGCCATCTGCGATGACAAAAGTATGTTACCACACAATCTACTCTAGACATGTTTATGAGATGCCGCTCACATCAACGTCAAGATGACAGCTCAGACGACTCCGACTACGCTCAGCCTTCAACATCGAGGGGTAGAAGTTGCCAGAGAAAAGCATTTTTCTTCACACCATTCACCACCAGTGCCGACTCTCCCACTACAGAGCTAAATTTGCTGTCTCAAGACATTTTTTTATTTGAAAAGTGTTATTTCAGTTTGTTTTTATATTCTTTTATATATTTTTTCATACTCTTATAGTTTATATCCGAGTAAATACTGCTGCATGATGTTTTATTTATAAAATAATACTGTGTAAATAATATACTGTACATATCTGTATATATACACACATATAATAATAATAAATACTGCATATTTAAGTTAAGGGATATTATATTATATCCCATATTGTTTCTTTGCCGAATAAGAAACTCAGAGTTTCATGCCAAATATAGAAACTATAAAGTTCGGCGATTCCAAGCGTAAGCAAATACCTGGATAGTGCAGCACCTGATCCATTAGGTAGTGCAAGCTGAGGCAACTCATAGAAAGGGTGGAGCAAGCTCCGATCACTATTCTTGGTATTTACCCATAATGTGAACTTAGCTCCTAGGAGCTGTATTATTGTTCAGCAATATGAGAGAAGGTCACTACCCAGACCGGTTTCAACCTTTTTTGAGGTCTCATCAGTGAGTGGGTAGAATGGGAGTTCATGTCTTTCATCATTGGCCTTTGGAGTATAAAAGATTGCTGAAAGTCGGCTGGCAGTAAGAAGGGAAGAGAGCGAAAGGTAGAGTATGATAGTAGGAGGTAGTAAAGAGGCCTCAGTCAACCTGTTTAGCTGTATAACCCAGAGGTTGTTGCTAAAAGGTCTGTGAACATCTCCTTTCACCTGTTCTTTAAAAAAAAAAAACTTTGAAATAAACTTTTCTTATATGCGGTCGTGAAATAATTAACAATTTAACTAACCAGGTGTCTATGGAGGTCATCTCCTAACACTTGTTTTAGTATAAAACTTAAGCTGGATTTTTTTTTTTTTTTTTTTGAAAATACTGCTGGTATCGAAGCATTTCTGCGTGAATTAGAGCATAAACATTGTGAGCATTTTTTTAAAAATTTTTATAAAAGAAGCAGTAAAGAACTGGCTAACCTTACACCACAGGGAAAACAAGATTTGGGGGAAGAATTTGATCCGAGAGATGCCGCTCCCAAGGAGCAGCACTGCCTCGCTGTAAGCCTTTGCAGCCCGGGTTCTCAGATCTTTCCCCTCCTGTGAACTGTAAGAACCCGTGAAGAAAGGAAAAGAAAAACATTTTACTTTTTAAAGGAAGAGACACGGTATGATTAGGTCCTGTCTCAGGACACAGAGGATAAAAGGTTTGCACCATTTATTTACAAACCTCACATCCCCTAGTATATGCCTTTCGTGTGCAAAAAACCTAGGTAGGTAGAAATAGATCCCGCTGAGTATTCTGGCTTGTATACTGTTTTCATCGCTGATTTGGGACTTTTTCCGCACTTTCCAGATGTGATACTTGATTACATTGATGAGGTAAATTGTAAATTTCTGAATTTTCTTGACTGGTGGGGGAAATTGCAGGTACAACTCCTCTTCTAGTGTAAGCGGCTGGATTCCCAGTACTGCGCTTAATCTCTACCAGACATGTTGGGTGGGGTGGGGCACAAGTAAAAGAAACGTCCCACCGTTTCAACGCTCTGGCAGATGTCGCAGAAGGGGTCACACCGTCTTGAATTGTATCGGGACATCTGATATCTGATATTTCGAAATAGCGTTTCCATGTTAGTTTCTATATTTGGCATATCACATCTTGAAAGTTGAAAGAACTCCCAATATCTTGCTTGTGGTTTTAATTTTAGGATTTCTAACCCTTCGATTTTAAATTTTTTAAGCTGTTGGCATAATGGATAATACCATTCTGGCACAACCTCTGCACTGGAATTAGCGTGTCCCGTGGTCCCGAAGTAGGGGAGAAAATGCCCTAGAAAGTATTTAATTAGAAATCCTGAAATATGGTTAGATTTTAAGGCCTTCCCTATGGTTTTGAGAGTGTTTGCATAGAATAGGCAGTTTAATTGTGGAAGTGAGAAACCCCCCCTTGATTGATTTTGAGTTTTAGATATTCTTTTTTAACCTCGTGCTTTCTTCTGTTCCAAAAAAAATCTATTTGTATTTTGTAAAGTTGATTCTCTTGGTTTTTTTTTTATATTAGTTATATTTATTGTATGCATTAGCATGGGGATTATATTATTATAGTTTTTATTATTACTGTTCTTCCGTAGAAGGAGAAATAATTGGGTTTAAATGGTTTTAGTTTCTTTTCGCACTCTTCCTGTAATTTCTTAACAGGCAGTACTGGGCTCGCCGTGAATGGGACGCCTAGTACTGTTAGGGGCTGAGTTTGTGGGACTAAACCACAGGGAAGGTTATTTCTATGGAAATTTCCAAAAATTTTAATTTTTGTCTTTGAAGTACTAACGTGAAGACCACTGGCCATGCTGAATTTTTGCAAAATGCCAAAATAAATGTAGATGGACTCAGAGTCTCTGAGCATTGCCACTACATCATCAGCATATGCTACAATTTTGCTCTGTCTGGAGACTAAGGGTAATGGTATTCCTCTAACTGCAGGGGAGTTATCTATTTTTCTTATGAGGGGTTCTAACGCAAGTGAGACGAGGAGAGAGCTTAGTGGGCAGCCCTGTCTTACCCCCCCTTTTTAATAGGAACAGGTTCCGAGAGGAATCCCGTTGATAGTTATTTGGGTGGAGGCCTCTGCGTAGATGTTTTTGATTGTTTGCCGAAGCTTCCAGCCCACACCTATTTTCTGAAGGATGTCATGCAAGTACGTGTGTCTGACGCTGTTGAACGCTTTTTCCAGATCCGTAGAGAGAAGTGCCAAAGGGTAATTTTTGTTTTTGGTCTGACGGATTAGATCCTTAAGAAAAAGAGATTTAATTTCATCGATCTACCCAGTATTCCGTAAACCTGGGAGCTTGTTATGATTCTTTCTATGCCGCATTTGATGCGGCTGTAGATAATTTTTGCAAATATTTTGTAATCTGAATTAGTTAGGGAGATTGGTCGCCAAGGTGCAATCTTAATCTTTCTTTGGGATAAAAATTGAGCTTTTAATGAATTCCTCAGGGATATTTCCCAAAGTGAGGAATTTGTTAAATATTTTTACTAAAACTGGTAGTGCATAGTCCCAGATAGATCGGTAGCATTCTATCCCTAACCCATCTAACCCTGGGGTTTTTCTTGCCTTCATTGTTTTGCAAGCTTTTTTTTATTTCCTCAGCAGTTATCAGCCTGTCATGCAGAGCGCTAAGATGCTCGGGAAGGCGTGTGATGTCCCACTCTCTGAAAACATCTGCGCTCTGCTGATCAGAAAAAGCACCGAAATACTGTTGATGGAAAAAGCGAAATATTTCAGGGACTGATTTTAGCAGTTGGCCATTCTCTTGGATCTGGTAAACCATTCGCTCGTCATTTGCCGCCACCCGTTGTTGATTGTAGAAAGCGGCGGAAGGCGTTTCCAAATATCTGAGATAGAGTCTCGCTAGAAAATCGAGGTCCTCGACTCTACTCTGCCGCTCTTGCTGTAGCTCGATTTCTACCTGTCTGATAAGGTAGCTACTGGGAATTCCTCTCTGCTCATTGGTGCGGTACCAGCTGAGCTCCTTACAGAGATCCCTCAGACATTGTCTCTGTTGGTGTGCCCTTTCATGCATACAACGCTGAAAGAATTCCCTTGCCTGTGACTTGAACTGTAGCCAGGTTTCCCAGTTCCAGTTGGTGTCTCTCCATTCGTTACAGAGGTTCTGTAGCTTATTGCTAAAAAGACTGGGGAACTTGGGAGGGAGCCTCCAAGAACCTCTGGCTCTTTCTATTATTTCTGGTATCCTTATTTTTAATAGGACCATTTTGTGGTCTGTTAGCAGACCTCTCACAGTGATATGACGTACCCCAAGAACATGTGGTTCTAAAAACTGGGATACATAGAACCTGTCAAGCCTTGTTGATATCTGACCATGGCACCACGTTGTTCCGACTTTAGTGGATTCTGCCGTCTCCAGATATCAACAAGGTCGAAGTTTTCGCAGCAACGTTTTAGTGCTGCAAAAAAGCCAGTTCCGTTATTAGCATTTCTGCCTATTTTGTCATATCGTCATCTTCTATACAGTTCCAGTTGCCTGCCACGATTAGGTGTTGTGCACCTAGAAAATAGTTTTCCAGTGCGGCAAAGAAACAGTTTTGTTGGTGGGGGCTATTCGGGGCATAGACAGCCACAAACCGGGTGTTACGGCCACCATACTTCCAGTCCATGGACAATAGACATCCCCTAGCATCTTTCTGGACATTGAAGAACCCCCTGGGTTTGGGGGGGGGGTTCTTCAATGTCCAGATTGGGGGGAGAATTAGTGTCTCACCCCTTGCGAGTGAGCTTCCCCGAAACACACCAGTAACTGGTGACCGGGTAGCTTCTCGAAAAGTTCTCCACATCCCAGTGTTTGTAAAAGCGGGTTTCTTGTAAGAATAAGAATGTTGATATTATGCATTAGCATCAGTCTCCAGACAGTGCTTTGCACCTGAGAATTGCACAGACCGCTTACATTTAATATTGCAATTTTTAAGCTTTGGTTCATTTTAGAGGTTGGGGGGGGGGTGTAACTTCTTTTACGAACTTCCTGAATGTCGCCGAATTGAAACCTTTGGCTCTTCATATAATTAATAATTTATTAGGACACCTTGGTAATTCTCATAAAAGGGATGTAAGTTCTGTTCGCTACAAACTTGGTATTAACTAGGTCTACCTACTCACTGATTGCCAGAAGTTCCTATTTCCAGCGACCCTGAGAGAGAGCTCCATGTTCCAGAATCCAGTCCCTGATCCTAGTGGTAAGATCGTTTGCAATCATTTTTTCTACTTTTGTCTAATTTTGTCTTGTGCCTGTTTTGCAGTCTTCTGCCTCTAGCTAGTCAAGCAGGAAATTTCGGCAAACAGGGAATGCTTGTCCCTGGTTCTGAAGGTTCCTTCCTTTCTGGGACTTCATTTTTTTTCTCTAAATCATGATTTCTTTTTCACCGTGAGTCAGGACCCTTGGCATCGAAGCAGACACCGACACACCGAAGAGGATGTTGGCGAAAGCTCTTAGCGAAGCAGTAGGGGCCGAAAATATAGTTGGCTTTACCCCTTATGGGGCAGGCAGGTTCCAGGTAGTAGTAAAGAATGTGGAAACTAGGAACAAGTTAAGTAAAGGACTAGAATGTCAAGGGAAAATTTTTTTTTCCCTTTGTAGTAGGGAGTGTTTGAGACAATAAGGATAGAGAGGTTCCCTGTAGAATATCTTAAGGGGGGGGAACTGAAAAAATCAACAAAGTGTTTTCAAAATGGGGAGTTGTACGCGACGTAAAAATCGCTACCGATACAGACTTCCCGACTGGAAGCATGGCGAGGTAACTTTCCGTATGGAAATGAAGGCCGAAGTCCCCAATTTTGTCTGTCTAGGCTCTGCCAGGGTAGTAGTTAACTACCTTGGAGTTAAGAAACATTGTTATAAGTGTGGTTCTCTGGAACATCTAGGTAAAGACTGCTCCAAGAACAAATGCAGGAACTGCATGGCGGCAGGACATGCCCTAGCTCAGTGTGAGGCACCTTGCCTTAAATGTGGCACCATGGATCACAAAGTAGACACCTGCCCATCCAGAAACCAGGCAGAAAGGATGGGAGGTGCTATCATGCCAGCTACAGTAACACCGGCAGTAAATATTAATGACACAGAATGGGAAGACTTCCCAACCCTGAAAGCTGCACATAACACAATAGCAACAGGGAATCAAAAACGCAATAAGAAGGAAGCGCCCGTAACTAAGAATGCAGAAACGACCAGCAAAGAAAGAACAGAGGAAGAAGAAACAGCCAAAGATCAAGCCACCACAGAAACCGCAGTGTAAGAAATAAAGGAACGCAACCAACAAGAACCTACCACTTTAGATACAGAGAAGGAAAACGAAGCAGAGGAAGGATGCAAAACGGAGGAAGAAATGGAAACTACTAAAGAAGAAGGTACACAAAAGCGGTCACAAAGCCCTGAAGAAGGGAACATTAAAAAATCAAAACCAGGTAACACAACCTCATCGGAAGCTGATGAAATGGAGACCAAAACAACAATACAGGAAGAGGCTGAAGAATTTTCTGTAGAGGAAATCAAATTAGTTATGGGTGAAAATATGTTTAAAAATGGGACTGCAATAATAAAGAAATGGAGAGGACCCATCGAATCTGCAGACAGTGTATTCTTAACAACGTGCAGAGAAGATGGGCCAACGTTCCTCCTTCGGAAAGGAATTATAAGTATGAAATGGAAGGATATCTATATCAAGGACATAGCCATGGCTGTGCCCAACCAGGTAACGGGTCATCTGGACATGACAGAGGTCGAGAGTAAGTACTTCTGCAGAACTTTGAGAAAGTTAACAGAGTCAGAGATCAAAGAAGATACTGAGTGGTTTGGACATAAATACTTCCAAAGGTTACGACAGCTAGGAAAGTTGAGTTAGTTCACGCAGTAGGGGGGTAGGGGAAAAAAATTAATTTTTTTCGCTTGCCCCAACAGGTTTATGATTATTAGTCCACAAAGGAGGGGGGTAGACCTGAGAACCCGAGCTGCGAAGGCTCATATATCGAGGTGGTGCAGCTCCTTGTGGGCTGCATCACTCGGGCCAGATTCTTCCCCCCCACTCTGTGAATTGCTTTTTATTTTGGGAGTTTCATTTGAAGTTCCATTGAATTCTTTTAAAGTCATATCAGGTTTCTTTTCCTTCAGACGAACTCCAGAATTAATTAATCTTTTTTTTTCTTTTATTTTCCTTTTTTTAAAGCTTTATTTCAGATATGTTACAGTGTAAACTGTAAAGAACAGACGTCAGGAGATTTTCTCCCCTCAGTCGCCCTTCAAAACAACAGATCCCTTTAATTCGGCACTAAGCTAATTAGTCAAGTTCCAGAATTCAATCCTATACAATTTAAGTTTAAATTGTTTTCCGTTTCTCTTTCTTGTGGGAACAAGAGAGGTCTACAGACACCTGGTTTAATTTAAGTCACGTTTTTTTTTTTTATATAGAGCAATAGGTGTTAGGAGATGATATCTTCAGACACCTGGTTTAATCTAGTTTAAGCTGTGGGATAAAGTAAAGTATGTTTAAAGTTTTTTTTTATTTTAGAACAGGTGAGAAGAGATGACATGTACGGATTGTTTAGCCACAACCTCTTGGTTACATAGCTAAGCAGGTTGACTGAGGCCTCTTTATTATCTCTTACTATCATACTCTACCTTTCTTTAACTTCCCCTATTACTACCTGCTGACCCTCAGCAATCTTCATACTCCAAAGGCCAATGATGAAAGACATGAACTCCCATTCTACCCACTCACTGATGAGACCTCAAAAAAGGTTGAAACCGGTCTGGGTAGTGACCTTCTCTCATAATGTTGAACAATAATATAGCTCCTAGGAGCTAAGTTCACATTATGGGTAAATACCAAGAATAGTGATCGGAGCTTGCTCCACCCTTTCTATGAGTTGCCTCAGCTTGCACTACCTAATGGATCAGGTGCTGCACTATCCAGGTATTTGCTTACGCTTGCAATCGCCGAACTTTATATAGTTTCTATATTCAGCATGAAACTCTTTGAGTTTCTTATTCGGCTAAGAAACAATATGGGATATAATATCCCTTAACTTAAATAAGTTCATATCGCCAAATTGAAGCCTTTGGCTCTTCATATAATTAGTAAATTATAAATATTGCAGTTTCTTACGAAGTTACCTTAAGCAATTTACAAATTCGACTTACGTAAAATTCAAGTTACGTAAAGGTTTATGGAACACATTACTTACGTAACTCAGGGGGCTACTGTACTCTAATTACCCATTCTGGCAACTTCAACTCACAAAACCGTTTTTGTGAAGACTTTCTTACTTCCTTGCTCACTACATCTTTATATAGATTCAACAGATGACCTATTGTTCTTATACATTCATATCATTTCTCTCATGCCAAGCTCTACAAAGTACACTACTTTCAATAATGGAATACTGTGAGTTGGCATGATCAAAAGAAATATAAAAGTGGAGGAAAACTTGTAAAAAAACTTGATGTAAAATTTTTGCCTAAGTGCCATAGGTATCTTCAGTACAGAATCATAGAATGGCAATTAAACAATAACAGACAATTGTGGTTTTAAAAACTATTGGCATGCATTCAGAAATGCCTTGCACACAGATAAGAATGCAAGTTATTTCTTCTGTATTTTTATTCTGTATTCTTTCATCAAAAAAAGTTTTTAACAGTTATGGTATCTCTGCCTCTTCCAATACAGAGGAAATAACTTACTCCCGTCCCTTATGTGCAGGGTGTTTCTGAATGCATAGCAAAAGTTTTAAAACCACCGAATATTTTTGTTGCCTTTCACTCCATAAAAATCTTCACCTTTCTCACTTCTAAGGACAGGCTTCCACCTCTAGGTTTTCCAAGTGTATCAGATTCCTTGCTCTCGTATGCAGGTTATCTTATTTTGGACGAACCAAAGATCTGTGTTTATTTGTCTAGAAAAACACAAGTCTTATATTAAATACTAGGCCTGAACAGGCTGGACTTGCTGAGTATGCTATCTGTGCTAAACTTAGTTTATTGGAACAAAACAAATCCTTCATAAATGTGGTCATAATTAAAGAGGTGTTCAGCGCCCTGTACCAAAAAAGGTATTGGATGAAATTCAGCCATTCTTGGTGTAAGTATGTTGGAAAATGGGTTTTGATTTACAGAAAAAAAAAAAAATATACAAATTTCTGCCACCATCAGACAATTGCCACTAGAATCGTGTGATATTTGCATAATCTCACTATTTCTACTGATGTGTTGGTGGATATAAGGAAGACTGAAACAGTGTCATTATGATAAGACTGTAGTGCTATGGATCTCACCTTACCAGAACGTGCGTTGCTAATCAAACTTTATTATCAATAATGTGGTAATGCTAATGTCATGCTTCGAGAATTCTGCCGTTCGAAGGATAGGAGAAAAGGTTCAGTGCCAATAACAAATCTTTGAAAAATGATTTTATAATTTGAAAATAGCACATCTATAGCAGTGAGGACAGGAATGAGAGTGCAAGCAGATTATTCCTCAACAAACGGAAGTTGCAACTGCTGTTGTGGAACACAGAATGAATAATGCACAAGGGTTCAGCAGTGCTTGGACAATAGCAAAGCAACTGGACATACAATACTTAAATGTGTGGAAAATCATGCATCAAATGCTGAGGTTTTCCCCCTACAAGATATTCCATACCCAAGGTTTGCTTCATGGCAATGCAGAAACTCGACTGCACTTTGCCATGACGTTCTTAGCTTGAATGGAGGTGGATGATGCATGGCTGCAGAAGATCTTTTGGAGTGATAAGGTAGGTACATTTTTATCTGAATGGTAATGTTAATTCACACATTTGCGCCTTTGGGCTACGAAAAACCCTTGTGTTCCATCAGACCGCTTTACACTCCGAAAGTCACAGCGCAGTGTAGTTTCACAGCACCGTTTTGTTATTGCCAGTACATTTTCACATTGGTAAATGGAACAAGCAGTGATAGCACAGTGGTAAAAAACACTCAACAGGGATGCAGTCAGGAATACATATCCGTACTTGAAATAGAAAAACCCGTCAAAGGCCTAGTGGAAAGGCAGCAGGAGCAGATGATATTCTACCAGAAATGCTCAAGTATGGAGGTATAAAAGTCTTAGGTTGACTGTGCTGCATAGTTCAGAAGGCTTAGACAGAGGGACAAATTCCAGATGATTGGAGTAGAGCTCTCAATAGTACCCATATATAAAAAGGGAAATAAAATTGAATGTGAGAATTACAGAGGAATTTCTCTACTGAGTGTTCCTAGTAAGATTTATGCAAGTATACTTGAGAAATGGTTGAGAAGGATTGTAGAAGAGAAGCTTGGTGAAGAACAAGCTGGATTCAGGCCAAATAGAGGCTGTCAGGATCAGATTTTGACTTTAAGACAAATAGTTGAGAAATCATGGGAAAATAACAAAGATCTGTATATAAGTTTTGTAGATCTGAAAAAGGCATATGACAAGGTGCCAAGAGAGAAGCTATTCAAAATGATACAGTTATATGGTATCAATGGGGCATTATATCAAGCAATACTTAGTCTTTATTTGAGTTGTAAGTCAGCAGTTAGAATTGAACTACAGGAAGATTGTTTAATGTTAAATCTGGTGTCAGACAAGGATGTACATTATCCCCTCTGTTATTCATTATCTATATGGATCACATTATGAAGGAAAGTGATATTAAACCTGATATCCAAATTGGAGATGTTAATATCAGCTCTTTGCTTTATGCGGACAATGTTATACTTCTAAATAAATCCACTAGAAGTCTGCAAGATTCCCCGACTAAATTGAATAGCTGTTATAATAGATATTGCATGAAGGTTAGCAATAACAAGACAAAGACAATGAAAATAGGCAGAAGCATCGAAAATATCAACTGCATTGTGAATGGAGAACCTCTAGAACAAGTAAAACATTTCAGCTACTTAGGGCACGATTTTAAGTGAAGATGGTAAATTAAATATGGAAGTAACAACAGAATCAACAAAGCAAGCATGGTAGAAAATCAAATCAATAAATTTATATGGAATAAGAGAGAAATTAGCCAAAACACTAAATTAGTTGTATACATGGGTGATCAAACCAATTTTAACTTATAGATCTGAGAGCTGGGTCAGAAGTAAAACTTGACCAAAGACTAGAGACCACAGAGATGAGAGTCTCCTGAGAAAGATTAGGGGCGTGAACAGATGGCATAAATGGCAATATCATATTAAAAATGAGAATATTAGGAAAGAACTTGACATTGTCAGAATCCAGGAATGCATTAGCAGAGCTAATCTCAGGTGGTATGGTCACTTAAACAGAATGGGAGAGGAAACATTATCAAAACAAGTGTTCTCTGCAAGGTTGACAGATATAGGTGGATTGATACAGTAAAAATGCCTTAGAAGATAGAAATATAAGATCTGATGATGTTGGAGTCTTGACAGGTAACAGACTGATTTGGAGGAAAATTGTAGATAGATAGGAATTTAGTAATGATGTAAATTTTTCATGTAGTAGTATCATATCCTGTACACCCCTTGAGGATACAAGGCAGGAATTTGATGATGATGATGACATTTTTGAAGAGCTGCGCCCAACAAGCCCAATAATTTGTACCGTCTTTGCTCTTTGGTATTTAGAGATGCTGTGCAACCTTGTTCTGCAACTTCAGCAGCGAAGATGCCTCAACTCTGCCATATTCATGCAGGATGGAGCACCACCTCACATTGGATTGACAGTAGAGTGAACGTTATAAAAACACTTCACAGAATAGAACAGAGCGATTAGTCATGCATTTCGCAAAGCATGGCCACCTCATTCGCCTGATCTCAATTTCCCCCCCCCCCCCCCCCCCCCATGACATTTGGTTGTGGCCCATATGGAATGCATGGTGAATGAAGGATGTGTTCCTGAATTAGCAACTTTGAAAGACAATAATGCAGCATGTGAGGCAAATCAATGCAGATCTCTAATGTTCTACTATTGAAAATGCTATTCCAGAATGCAGTTAGAACATCTGAAAGGAGGACATATTGAATTACATCTGCAAGTTATACGAAGACAAAAGTTGATTTGTTGTCTCTTATAGTGCCAAATGACAACATTATACTGCCCTGGTGGCAGAATTTATACTTTTTTTTTATCTTCTATATAAATAAAAAAAAACCATGTTCCGTAGTGTATTTACACCAAGTTTTTGGTCGAGTTTCATCTAACAGATTTTTCGCTACAGAGCTCTGAGCACCTCTTTAATGATGGCTACCCTGTGTGTGTGTGTGTACAGTAGTGAACAAATTAATCCGAACACACATTTTAAAGAAAAATTATTTTAATTTTGCAAGAAAATAAGTACAAAAATTAAACTCCAACTTCACCTAATAATTTATATGCGTTCCTCTGTTACCAGTGGCGTAGCTAGAGCTTTTGCCACCCTTCTCAATACACATCAAAAATATTACAAAAAGTCAAAATGATGTAGGGAATGAAATTGAAACATTATGTTTATTTTAGTTGTAAGTATAGTTGTTAAAAATGAATTATTAATTAAGTAATAAAATTACTAAGTTAACACAAATACAAGAACCGTCGAAAAATAAAATCGTGTCTCACGTGAAAAGTGCTGCCCGGGGTGGATCCCCCCCCCTAGCTACACCACTGTCTGTTACTAATAAGTTCCTTAATTTGCTTCAGCATGGACTCTACCAGTGTAGAACACATTTTTCCTATTTCTGCATCCTGAAATCATACTTTTATATTGGATTGTATTAAGTTATCCATTGTATCACAATTTAATTTTCCAAGTTTCTTTTTTACAATAGAAATGGCCCACAAATTTTCGGTTGAGTTTATGTGAGGAGAGTTACCTGGCCACTGAAGCAATTGGATGTTGTGATTTTTGAGGAACTCTCTTTTTTTTTTTTTTTTTTTTTTTTGAAGTGTGGCATGGAGCGAGATTCTGTTAGAAGATGAATTCTTTGTCTGTCTGGATCTGTGAGACCACCTTTTTTCTCCAGTTTTTTTCTTTTATTATTATTATTTATTGATCACTTTTCATCATACAGTCATGTGTAAAACAACTCCAGAACATCTTTTTGACTGGATGTTTAGGAGCTTGTTGAAGGTGAACAGGAAAGTCTTCTCGGCTGCTGATTTGCGAACATAGGGTAGTCGCTCTCCTTGTACAAAGAAATCTCTCATCTGAGAATATGGCCTTCTTCTACTTCTCAACAGTTCAATTTTTGTACACTTTTGTCCACTGGAGCCTCTATTTTTGCATACCTTCATCAGCTGTTGTTTCATTTTTGGTCTGTGCGCAGTCCCTGCTTCCACCTATCTTCGACGGACTGTCATGTCAGAAATATTAATCTTACTAGCTGCCAAGTCTCTATTTAAGTCTGCAACAGACAATCTTGGACTCATTTTGCTTTTCCTAACTAATAAGTATAGGTTTCCTTTTCTGTCCGGAGAAAAAGGTACCTGCCTTCCTAAAACTCTTTAAAATTGCATTAACAGTACCCAAACGAACGCACACTCATTGACAATTTGTATTTGAGTCATTGATGTGTGTTGAGAAAGAGTACATGTTTGTTTTTTTTTTGAACGCTTTCTTGGAGATGTATCCATTTTATAGCTACAAAAATGAATAAACAACTACGAATGTCAACTTATTTACACTAATAAAACACACAACCCTATTAATAAATGTCATAGAAACAGTTAATGACGCAGCACTCAACCAAAATAATGAACTAAAACCGAAACCAGAACTGAAACAAAAACTGGACGGAAAGTTCGTCTTGTTGGTATTCATATGTTCTCTCTCTGTGTATATGTTACCGGCAAAGTGTGAAAAGCAGGCATTGTATAGAATGTGTGGCGTTTTTAGCAAAGTATGAAATGTCTGTTTTCTTTTTATTTTTTTACATACGTTCCCTAGGCATTGTATAGAATACCTATTCATTATATAGAATGACAAATGCTGTTTTGGCTAAGTATGAAAAAGGCTTTTATTGAAAAGATGCATTTTATTGAAAAAAAGGTAACAATTACAAAATTACAGATTTTGAACAATTACAAATTACAAAAAACAGAAAAAGACCAGTGCTGAACTACTTGTTGCTACACGGTAGACTGGAATGGCATTTTGAATTGCACTTAACTGCCTTTTTCATATAAAAGCCAAATGAGCTTCAAATTTCGGCACTTGGTCTTGCAAGTACACCTAACGAATCCCTGGCCGCTACCCGTGGACTGAGCGGAAGTGGCTGACCGGAGAGCTATTTCATGATCAGGCACATCTCCAACTCTCAGTAAGTCCTTGTGACATAAAGTGAATTGTGATCTGGCATAGAGTTGGTTTAAAATTCCTTCAGCAGTTCCAAGGTAAAAACCGTAGTCTGTCACATTCATAACAACTGCCAGCAGATTGCGTGAGTCTCCCCGTCCCTTGTCAACGTTTGGGATATAGGAATTCGCACAGTGGCCCCCAAAGCTGCAGGAGGAAATTTTTTGTCAGAATCCATTTTCATTTTTTCCGCCTGTATTTCCAGATTCAATTTAGATCGAATTTTACCTTCGACAGCATTCTCAATATTGAAGCAAAGAGTACACAAAATATTAACATCACCTTCTATTTTCTCACTTCCATCGTCTTTACTCTCATGTCCACAGGTGGCATGAACGTTTCAGTGGCAGTTTCTGCAAGTATGGGCACCACAAATGCAGTAGGTAGCAGAACCGGAAGCCTCTTCAGTAGGCATGTATTCATCACCACTTTCCTTCTACCATCGTGGACCACAGTCTCGTCTGTGTTTTGTGCAATAGACTCTTTCTCTTGGAAAGGATGATCTGTTTCTTCTTGTATTGTTTGGATGTTTTCTGTCATTTTTTCCAGATGCTCCTCAGTCTGCATGTCTTGTAAAACATCTTGGGATAAGGAAGATGTTGTGAGACCCAATTTAGCTTTGCAGCCAAAGAGAGCTTCATATGGTCTCTTAATCCCAGAATGAAATGCCCTGTTCTTCATAAGTTGTACGAAACGTAGTCCCTCACTCCATCGGTCAGTTTTTTCATCTTGCATCCACATACACAGTATATTTTCAATGTCCCGATTAGCTCTTTCGACACTTCCTTGGCTTTGTGAGTGGTGAGGCTTGCCATGGACGATCTTCAAAGTCAGCCAGTACTCCTTTAGGCTTCTCACCACATTATTAGCAAATTCTCTACCATTATCGGATTGTAGACTCAATGGTGCTCTAAGCAACGTAAATATGTCCACGAGGTTATCTGCCACTTCTTCCGCTGTCTTTGATGTCAGAGCCTTGAGAACCACAAACTTAGTGAGATGATCTTGGTATACCATTATAAACTTGTATTCCCTGTCAGGATGTGACTGAAAATCGATGAGATCGACCTGACAACGGGAATTAAACTCGTAAAAAATCATAGGCTTCACTACAACACCCTTTTTAACGCTTTTTTGTTTTTTCTGACATGGCTCGCAAAGGTGAATGTACAGTTCAATGTCATGACGAGTAATGTTCTTGTACTTGTGTGAGATTTCTTTCAACATTCTGTCACGTCCACCATGGTCAATGGCCAAATGAGCTTCATGAAGTATATTAAATACCTCAGAATCTGTGACGTAAAACTGGATTTCACTAACGCCTTCGCCTTCTTTAACAGGATAAATCAACATACTTTTGTTTTCTACGACCATCACATCATAGCGATTCAGCAGCCAAAAGTCATGTGGTATCTTCTTAGAAGCCATCTTAGCATTTTTCACATCGTTCACTAACTTTTGGTAGTATCGGTTAAAAAAACGCAGTTTTTTAGCAGCATTGGCTCGAACTTTAGATAGTTCTTCGTAGAATCGTCGTTCCATGTTAACATGCCGTGATTCTTTGACTCCATGAAGGTTTTTGTAATAATAATAATGTAGCTTGCTCGGCCATTATTTGCGCAGTTGTGACTCTGTTTGAGGCGAGCGTAGATAGTCACGTGACTCACCTTGTGACATTAACACTTGGGAGGTCGTATCTGTTTTGACATATACATGCTAACTGCTACCATGAATGTTCTTTTAGGTTGAAGGTCATGAGTAGCTGAGCGTGCGTATGTTACGAGTATATTACGAGCATGTATTACTGAAATAAAGAGAAAAAGTATTTTATACTTTGCCGATTTGCCTTTTGGCATTCTATAGAATGCCTAGGAAATGTGTGAAATTCTAAGCGTTTCATACTTTGACGTCCCTCTTTCGGCATTCTATAGAATGCCTAATTTAACACTTTGCCGATAACACACACACACATATATATATACACACACACATACACACGCATACGTGTCCGGACAGTTCACTGCCGACAATTCATCGCGGATATATTGTGAAAAAAGAAATATAAGAAATATTAAAAAATATATATATTTCTTTAAAAAAATTTTTTTAAAATTAAATATTTAAAAAAAATTAAGAAATATTTTATATATTATTTCGAGTATATTTAGCTTTTTGAAATTTTTTATTCGGTATAAAGTTATTCATCGCGGATATATGTGAAAAAAAAGATTTTCTAGAAAAATTAAGAAATAGCCGGCATGATTGGCCGAGTGGATAGCGTATCTGCTGTCCAGCCAAAAGGCTGCGGGTTCGAATCCTGCCGTGGACATAGATATTGTCATTGGAAATACGAGTGGTGGTCGGCGGTAGATGGTGTTGGTGTAGTTGCAGTCAGTTGGTGATTGAATGTTGAAGACAGAGTTGTAGAGCAGGTGCCTTCCCTCGATGAGTACTTGGACTCCCTGGAGACGTCAAATAATAATAATAATAATATTTCGATTATATGAGGATGTTCTGAAACCTTCTCGGCCTAGAACATAGATGGCAACACTATCGGCAATTTTTTTTTCTAAGTTGGAAAATCTGTTATAAGCATTCCATGTGAAATTGCAAGTCATTCTATCAAGGTTTGTTTTATAACCTACTTGATAGAATGAGTAGTTTGTTTTATAAGCTGTCTGAAGCAAAAGTGTTGTCTGTATCCCTTGAAATGGATAAAATTTAGTATCGTGCGGTTATAAAATTCTCTGTAAAAGAAGGTTTAACGCCAAAATAAATTCATTCGAAGTTCATAAAAGTTTATGGGCACTCTTCTCCTTCGTTTTCGACAATTAAGAAATGGGCTGCCGAGTTTAAACGTAGCCGTACCAGCCTTGAAGATGATCTACGTGAAGGACGTCCAAAAAGTGTAACAACACAGAAATCACTGATCAAGTGCACGATATGGCATTGGATGACCCGCGAGTCAAAGTGCGTGGAATTTCTGAGACTATAGGCATTTCAAAAGAACATGTAGGATATATTTTGCATGAAGAATTGCAAACGAAAAAGCTTTGCGCAAGATGGATCTTGCTCGCAGCAGATCAAAAACTTGCACGAAAATCTCTGAACAGTTTGGAACGTTTTAACAGGAATAAAACTGCTTTTATGTGTCGATTTATTACTATGGATGAGACTTGGATTCACCATTACAGACTAGAATCCAAACAGCAGTCAAAACAGTGGACAGAAGCCGGTTGTTCAGCGCAAAAAGAAGACAAAACGGTTCCATCAGCAGGAAAGGTCATGGTATGGGTGTTTTGGGATGTTAAAGGAATTTTGTTTATTAATTATCTTGAAAAGGATAAAACAGTAACCGGGGAATATTATTCCGATCTTTTAACCAGACTAGACAAAAAAATTCGTGAGAAAAGACGAATTTTTTTTCTTCTTCGGCTAAGACGAAAAAAAAAAATTGCAGAAGAAACAAATCATCTTTCATCAGGACAATGCACCTGTCCACAAAGGTGTTTTGGCAATGGGAAAATTAGGGGATCTGCACTATGAATTGCTGGAACATCCACCCTATTCCCCAGATTTGGCTCTCTCTGACTTCTATCTCTTCCCAAGACTTTAAATCTCCCTCTCTGATCAGCGTTTTTCTTCGAATCAAGAAGTGATTGCAGCTGTGGAGGGACATTTTGCAGATCTTACTGAGACCCACTACAGGGACGGGATAATGGCGCTGGAGCATCGTTGGAACAAATGTATTAGTTTTAAGGGAATTATGTTGAAAACGAAAAATAATTTTGAAATTATAAATTTGTTTTTTCATTGTTAGGCTGAGAACGTTTCAGACCATCCTCGTATATATATCACATCTGGATGGGTGTCGTAGTGCGCAGAAATATAACGAACGGTTCGCTGAATAAATATTCTTAAATGTGATGCCCTTTCTCCCTATACCTATTCCAGTTTTGTATATATTAATATTCCATCACAGAACCTGCAGTATTTAAGTAATAAAAAATATTTACAACTTTTTAAGACGAAACAGAAATTAGGAAACTCGCCGATCAATAAATTTTTTTACAAAAGAGTAAAAATATGAAAATCTAAAATCTAAACAAATAATACATAAAACTATATTTTGTGAAAATTATCTTGCTCTGCATTTACTTTTCATATATCGGTATCAATGCGATATCATTTCAATTTTCTAGCCAGCGAATTTTTTCCACGATGAATTTTCCCAGCGATAAGTTTTCCTCTCGATGAATCCTCCCCCTGACGAATTTTATTTTCCTCTTGATGGATTTTTCCCTGCGATGAATTGTCCGTATATATGTATAGACACACATACACATCTTTTTTAAGTTAGGAAATTACTGGCCGTTTTCAGTTATCTCACATTAGCTATTAAGGTGACACTTTTTAAAATTGGCTGTTATTGTTTATTAGCAATTCTATGATCCTGTACTGAAGACGCTAATGATACTATAGCGAAAATTTTACATTAAATAAGTTTTTTACGCGAGTTTTCCTCTGTTTTTTTATTTCTTTTGACAAAGTAGTACATACATACATGCTTAAACTCCTTCAGTTGATCCTTATACTCACCTTTATATATACTAATAGTATTTACATTTAGTATCTTTTAGATCTTCTTCAGCATGTCCCTTTCTTCTGGATACTTATACCATATCCGCGAACATTCCACATGCAGCCAAATATCCTAATAGTATTTACATTTAGTACCTTTTATTACTTGGACATAAAATAGCATCGTTATATTTTTATCCTAACTTGTCCTTAATTTTTATCCTAACTCTTTATCGAAATAGCAACAGTCCTTTGAGTGACCCGCACAACTGTCGCAGTGTGCCCATAAACTTTTATTATCCGACACCTCATGGAACTGATTCTCACTAATAATATACTGTATTTCATTTCTCTAGACAAAGCACAAACTTTTCACTTTGAACTTAATAACTAATTTAAAACTTGTTATTTATTAAGTTGTTTATTAACACTAGATCTATTTCTTTTTCATATTTCGCTATGGCTGACAGCATCTTCAGCAAGCTATTTAACATAGGAAAACAAAACAAAACCAAAAAAAAAAAAAAAACTGAATTCTTTCTAAGTAAGGCATGGATGATACTTGACAATTTACCGTGTGATATTTTTTGAGGATGTGTGTTGTGATTCCACATTTTTCTTCCCTTTTGTTTTTAACATCGCTTACTTATTCTTTTCTACAGATTTCGAAACTTCTCCCAGTTTGATCTATGTACACCTTTCCACAAGAACATGGAATCATGTATACTCTAGGATGTTTATAAAATTGGACTTTTTGTCTTTAGGGGAACGTAGGAAACTTCGTAAGGTTTACTGGTTTTTAAGGCCTTTATGATGTTAATTGATTTTATTATGCCAGCGTATGGCATGAATACCGTGACTTTATAAGTAATTTCTCGGTTATCAGGAGATGGTTCATCAGAAAATAAGTTTCTTTAATATCTTATTTAAGTAGCCATTTTGAAGGAACTGATTAAATAGGATTTGATTTCTTTTAATTCCATAATTTTTGAGTATATCTAAAGCTCTATTTATTATGGATTTGACTATGCCTATTTTTTGTTGTGTTGTGATGGACGAGCTTGACTGTAAGTACCTGCCAGTGTGGCTTTTTTTTTTTTTCCCCTATAGACTTCTAATAATAATTTCCAGTGATGTTTTTGTTGTCTAGAATTGTAATTTTCCGTCCGTTTCTACTTCTAATATGAATTTGATTTTTGAACAGCGATAGGCCGGCCTGGTTGGCTGAGTGGTTAGCGTATCCGCTCTCCAGCCAAAAGGCTGCGGGTTCGAATCCCGCCGTGAGCATGGATATTGTGATTGGCTGTGAAAATACCAGTGGTAGCCAATAGATAGCGTTGGTGTAGTTCGTGGATTGAGTGGTGTAGACGAAGGGTTGTAGAGTAGGTGCCTCTCTGGATGAGTCTTTGAACTCCTTGGAGGTGTCACCTGATAATAATTATTATTACTATTCAGCTGAGCTCATTGCCGGAGACCATATATTTGGTAGTAAAATTTTCCTTTCCGAGTAAAGAATGAAGATTTGCAGTGATGAAAGAGACGTGTAATGTGAGGAGAAAATAGCCCTTCAAGGATCTGTATTGATTTTTCCACATAGATGTTCATAAACAAAATTATGTCTAAACTACTTAATATGTCTGATAAGGAAATTTGTTTCAATATTGGAATACTATCAGTTGGCATAACAATATAAATATAAAAAAGGCGAAAATTCTACAAATAAGTTTTAATGTGAGTTTTCTAGAATAAAAAACTGAAGGTGCCATAAGCATCTTCAGTACAGAAGTATGCATTAGCTAATGCATGATAACTAGAACAGTCTATTTCCTTACTTAAAATAAATAAAAAAATAAAGTTATAAAAGGTTAGCAGACGTAAAAAGTGTCATCTCATAAAAGGGATAGACCTAGACCATCGGATCTGTTAGGAGAATGGAGTAAAGTTTCACATGCTTCTCCATCAAGCCATTCAAAAGGACTCTTGTCTTGTTCCAGTGAACTCTGTTTTTAGTGCAGAAGGCATAGTCAGCGAGTCTAGACTGTTCAGGCGCGTAATATGTAATGTAAGACTTGTGTTCTCCTAGACAAATAAAAGGCAGATCTTCTAGTTTGTCCAAAATAAGATAAGCCGCAAGAACAGAGAATCTGGTAGACGCCATGAAAACCTAGAGCGAAAAGTTTGTGCGTAGGAGAAGCGAGAAAGGTGGAGATTTTTCTGATGGGGCGAAAGGCATCAAAAATATACATGGTTTTAAAACTTTCGCAATACGTTAAGAAATATATTGCACATAAATGATAGGAATGAAATTTTTCCCTTCAGAATTGGAAGAGATACCGTAACTGTTAAATACTTTTTTTGATGAAAGAATCCTTAAAACCATTTCATAAAACGGTGGATTTAGTATGTTGTAATTGTTTCTGTAAACGTTCGTCAGAAGAACAAAGTATCAAAGTATGAGCACAGTAAGCTGAAGTCTTAATAGTTCCGGCCTTTTGATTATAACTGTGGTGCGATTCAGCATGATTATAACGGCCTGCATGAGTATTCTTCCGAAATACTTAATTTTCAGTTTCTGGTACTATACGCTGGTAATATACCACCAACACGCACACTCTCTCTCTCTCTTATTATTTTTATTTTATTTTCAGCTAAAATTCGAGAATGAACCTTAGAACCCTTTCAGACAGCAATGCAGGTATATGGTTTAGGATTACAAGATGGCAGTAGTTGTTGTCTGGCTTACTCCCACCCTCATACACTACGCGCAAAATAAAAAGAAAACAGTACTGAACTTCGATACTCGTTTACTCCATAACATATATCGTTGTAGTTATTCAGAACTTTTTTTTTTTTTTGCACCATGCCGTACTTTGAAAATAATTGATAGTGATTAGCTCAGCTAGTTGATTTTATGCTCATGCATAGACCCATACTTTTACCATGTATGCATTCGAAACAGCAGTCCTACGGAATAGAATGGTTACTCCTTATTCCAGGAGCGTCTTATGTTCGTAGATGTGTGTGTGTTCACGGTGCCGGTTTTGCCTATTATGATGGGCGAAAACCTGAGTTTCCGGATGAGAAAACTCTTATGAGACCGAATTCACCTTTAGTCGAAAAAGATCAGATAACAGTTCCTCGCATCATGGACGGGAATCAAACCCGGGTCTTTCCGACCAAAGGACTTCGTCTATACCGACTGAGGTATGGAGGCTGAACTCAGCTACTAGTAACGGTTAATGATAGAACGCGGCTGTCTAGATTTCCAAAAGTTATGGCTAAAGGAGCTCCGCCTACTATCCTTGGGAAACAAAATAATTAAAAGATTTATTTATTGTCTCACAATAAATATATGCAGATTACTAGATAAATTTCTATTTCCTAAGACAGATTTCTACAATCGCCTCTCCTCATAAAATTTCCGATCAATGCGGAATCCAGTATTCTGGAAAACAGGATAAACTACAATAGCGAGAAGACATACATTACGGATAATCCAAAAGTAGACTAACTTCACATGTTATACAAAATTATTACTTCATCAAATAGAAAAGTTATCGCATAAATCAAGTTTTAGATATCTCGCAGATTTCCATTACTATTTGAACTAAAATAGAACTCGGGAATGAATTCAACTAAATTTGTTACTAAACACTCTTTCAGCGTAAAGTTACTAACAACAGGAGATCACTGTCGCAATTTTAGCATTTCATGATTCTGACATTTATTTCGAGGGTAATGACATGTCTATCTTTATTTCTTATGAAAATTAGTGGTGAGGCAGTGTTAATTACGTTTTCCATTATTTTGGTAACAGGTGAATAACAGGTCGAGGTAGATGAACTGGAGATACTCAACATATTGAAAAAAAATCAGTGTGAATACAGGAGTGAAACTAGACAATATGTCAGCACATGTCTATGAGAATGTGCAAGAGAACCGGCAGTATCTCTGACGAAGTTGTTTAATCTATATCTTAGCTCTGGCAAGGATGCAAGAGAGTGGAAAGAGGACATGATAGTTTCATTACGTAAAAGTGGCTCAAAGACAGAAGTAACAAATTACAGACCAGTTAAACTATTGGAAAAGTTGGTTAAAGGCAAAATTCTGGAATGGATGGATAGGAATATGATACTGTACAGGGACAGGACGTCTTTGTAAAAAGTAGGTCCTGCTTTAGTTCACATTTTATAATAAAGTGACAGCGGAATTGAATAAAGGAAATGGCTACAGCAGAACTTTGCAAAAGCATTTGTCAGAATGCTGCATAGGAAACTTGCATAATTTGGAGCAAAGGGAATAGATGCTGTTGGCACACTCTCCCTCGATGATCTTTGGACTCCCTGGAGGTGTCACATAATAATAATATTTAATTGTTTGCTGATTACGCAAAACTGGGGAGTGTAATAGTTGATAAAGCCAATATAAGTATTCTGCAGGTAGATTTAAATAAAATTGGTAGTATGGGCAAAGGACAATGGCTGCCAATTTAATGTAGAAAAGTGACAATTAATGCACTTCGAGATGAAAAGATTACAGTCTTTGTAACATGTGATGATACTGGATTATTGGCAATTGATGAGGCTAGGAATCTGGAGGTGATGGTCGAAAGATATTTGAAGTTCAGAGGATGTATTGCAAAAAAATGGGAAAATAGCTCAAAGGATTACTTGGATGTTGAAAAACGCACTGACAACTAAAAATAGGAAGGCTATCTGTCTTTATAAGGCTATGATACGGCCACATCTTAACTACTATGCACAGCTTTGGTAACTTGGAGATCAGGAGATGGAGAGAGGATGCAGAGCCGAGTGAACAACCTGGCGAGAGGACTGTGGAACACTGCCTATGACTGAAGGTGTGTAGGTTGCAGAGTTTAATTATCAGATGCACTAGAGGGGACATGGTAGGAAATTATGGTACTAAAGGGATTCTAGAAGACTGATACAAAATAATTTTTTCAATACATGAGTAGGAAAGAACAAGAGTTCACTCTTGGAAGTTGTGTAAGAGTGTGGTTAGTAAAGGCGTGCAGACTAGTTTCTTTGCTTGGAGATTGATGAATGAGTTGAGTGAATTATGATTATACAGATATATCCATGCAGTCAAGAGACTCATTGTGGAGATCCATTTATTCACAATACCTATCATACTTCTCCTTTGTCCAAACGTTCAGTGAAAATAACCATCTCTAGTAACCAATTCCACCCATTCACCATCCTTCAAGCAAAAATCTAGTCCTGACACCCTTGCAAACCACACTCTTATACAACTTCCACTGGTGATCCCTTGTTCTCTCCCTTCTTGTCATGCGCGGAAAAAACTTAATAACTTAAATTCGACCATGCCTCCTCTTTTTCGTCTATCAGCTAATTTTTGAAGCCTACAGACTGTTAATCTCTTCTCATAGGGACATCCTACAGACCTACCAAAAATCTTTGTCACTCGCTTTCTGGATCCTCTCAACTTCATCACCATGGAATCCGGGAGTCAGATCTGTGCGCAAATATTGCCAGAGATAGTTATGAGTAATGGTTAGTGTGGTTCTTCTGCAATGAGTCTTGATTCCATAGAGATACCTATATATAATTAATAATAACAAAAGCTCTTCCAAGCAGTTGTGATGATAGATGAGTATGCCAGCTAGAAGAGATTATACAAAATATGCGTGACTTATGGAACACAAGCTTTTAGTACAACTGGAAGAATATCGTCAGTCCAGGAGACTTATTGGTATGAAGGTTACTGCATATTTTTCTGATGTGGTTCTGGCAAAATATAAGAGGAGGCATACTTTAGATAGTTTGTGGAATGGTAGCAGGGGATTGTCTTGGCTGTTGGAGGAAAAACCTGATGCCAAGAGGTCTGCCATATCTTTAGGGGATTAATTGTCATATCTCAGGATGTGAGCAGTTAAAACTTGGAAGGATAGAAGTTGCCTTCTGCAGCATGGGCAAGAAAACCAGAAGGCTCTAATCGTATTGGAGCTGAAGCTAGCTTAGTGCGTTTGGCCCTTACAGAGTCTGCTTTCAATTTCTTGATGTTTTCACAGCTGTTACAAGCTGTAGTGTAATTTTGGTGAAAGGATGAAGTTTTTGATTAGAGCCATTGATTATATGCTGAATATTTGGCTTAGACTGCTTTGGCACACATTACAGAACTAGGGTTTGGATGAAGATTAAAAATTTTGAGTGGAGTGAGGAATAAAAGCACTCATCCCAACGATCAGGAATATAGCAAACAGTATTACTTTCAGATTCTTATTACCTGGCGTTCAATTTTCCGTGTTCATTTAGATTCAAAATGCAGTAAGTAATTCCAAACGTTCAAAAATTTTTTTTGGTAGAAATTTCAAATTGTTATGGAAGATCCTGGTCAACACCCCCCCCCCCCCGAAAATGGGAGGGCAATCCAGTTTTTGTTTGAGATTCATCAGTTCTAAATAACTGATCTGTGCTTTCAATTAATATTGAACTGAATCCTCACGACATATGGAGGGTTTTTTATTTATTTTCAAAATACCTTTTCAGGGATTCATAAAATTTAATTAGATGAAATTCATGCATGCATTGTGGATGATAGCCTTGCTAGGCATGTTCGAAACATGCCTAGCAAGGTGGTGGTGCTAAGACAGCACCTCCTCCATTTTCATCCAGCAAGTGAATAAGCCTGCCTATACTTATGCTTATAGTGCCATGTCTGTGCTAAGAAAATCCTAGTATGGCAGCAGGACACTGTCTAGATCACCCCTGGACTGGAGTATAGGCTCTATCTGTGTCTACAAACTTTTCATTATGTTGCATGTCCCCACTCTGTAAGTTTACAACGATTAAAAATAATAATAATGTAGGTTCGCACGTTAGCCTACTGACTATGCGCTTCAGAACCATATGCCTGGGGAAGGAGTATCCTAGGTTTCATTCCCGTCGGTGACGTGAGGAGCTGAAGGATCTTCCCTCAGCCATAGCCAAGTTTGCCAGTCTTGGGCGTGAACAGTAGGGTTGTTTTCCCAGTTTATCCTGGGGTTTTTCATCCTGCAAAGCAGGCAAACCGGCCTTGTGAACTCAACACTATGGACACAGGCTACACTGGGGCGTAGGGCTGACCACCTTATCCTGTGAAAAGTTTGAGGTCCGATGATTAATAAACCCTCAACACCACAAGGTAAAAGAGGGAAAAGGAAAATGAGATGATGATGATGAAAATGCAGCTAAAAAATCGTTTCCGGAAAAAAAACAACAACAGAAATGATAACAAAAACAAAAGAACACCACAAAATTGCACGCAAAAAATGCACTTTGATATCAATTTTGCCAACATCTGGAGACTCAGATGAGGGAATGAAAGCCCTCAAAGGTTATTTTAGTCCGATATAAAGGCCTGCCCATTAGTAATTGAACTAACATCTAGGTAGAAATAATCTACAGAGATTATTTTAATTGAATAGCATTTGACCAAGAGGCCTATGTAGCCCTGTGGAAATGTTATTTGCATTCATAGCGATAATCCGCTCTAAAAAAGATGTTCTAAATTATAGCATTTGACCAAGAGGCCTATGTAGCCCTGTGGAAATGTTATTTGCATTCATAGCGATAATCCGCTCTAAAAAAGATGTTCTAAGTTCGATTCTGGACAATGACTAACCCTTTCTTCTACCGGTTCTCAAGAAAATTGACTATGTACCTCACATTGTTTCAGGAAGTAATATATTGCATTAAGGTTAGGGACTACGAGATGGTGACATTTGTATGCCTCTCTTCACCACATGCCATTTAAAATTAGTGGTAGTTTGGACCAGCTATCTCTGTTTGGCCATGGCAGAGACTTATTTCCCCTCAATCACCGAAAAGTTAAATAGGATTAAAACGGCCTCTTTATAAGGATTAAAGTCGTTAGAGAATTTACTATTTATTTATATTTGACCAATATTAACTGGTCGTAAAGTTTTTTTTTTTTTTTTTGCAATCTAGAAATTAATACTTCTTTTATATTATATCTCTTTCTAGGATATGAACATACTGCATTTCAATAAAAAAAGTTGAAGCACCTTTTTCTCTGCAGAAGATAACAGATTATTTCAAAAATTTATCCAAAGCTACGCAATTGATTACCAGAGAAAATTAAAATGAATATCTGTACAAACTGATGGTTACCAGTCACATTTATTTATTCTAAAACGAAGACCTTGTTTTCCTAATTAAGACAATTTCGTAGAAAAGTGTGCCGTTCTTTATTTAATCAACTCAATATTGCATCACAGATATTCTTTCAGCATTAAAAAAAATATAATTCTCAATGAGCAGAATTCGAAAATCATTGCTTTGAAAAGTATATGATGGGAGCTATGAATTTCCTTTTTAAACATAAACGACGTTATGGATACGTTATAGGATTTTCTTTGCTAGTGTTGATTGCTTATCTTTTGAAGTATCATAAAAAAGAAAGTCCAGATAAAAATGAAAAGCAATCTCAACAAACTGAATTAAAATACTTGAATACTTTTCGTCCAAAAAAAGCATTTGCAGCCGTTTGGAATTCAGGAAATGTAGAAAAACATGTAAATCTCACTCAAGAAGAACAATATAAGTTAGTAAAGGAAGGTTGGGACCATCATGGATTCAATCAGTATAAAAGCGATTCGATTTCATTACATCGTAAGCTTCCTGATGTCAGAGATAAAAGGTAAGTTGATCAGTGAGTTTGTTTATAATTAGCGATAAGATAGTAATGAGGCGTATCATGTACTAAGTCTAAACAGCAGGTTCTCATGCAGGTTGTTTTTTTTCCCAGTACTAAAAAAATTCAGTATGCAAGATCCAGGAAAGAAAAATAAATTAAAACAAAAAACAAATATATATTTGCAATAAATGAGGCCATGCTATGTTTTTTTTAATGCTTAGGAAAGAAAGAAATATGTAAGAAACCTTATTTCATTATTATTGTAGATGATTTTCCTATAAAGGACGAATTACTTTTCAAACTTAAGGGTAAAATAACGGATAGTGGATGGAAATTTTGTCACCGCCATGGAGGAAGAAGTAAATAAGTGGAGGGAGGGGGGGTATCATCGCAACTCTCCGAAATCAACTGATTCAGTTTACTTGTTATGCAAGAAATCTTGAGGAAATAATGTAGATAATTCATGAATAAATAAAATAAATTTACTCTACGCCTGTTCATTCCCTAAAGCGAGTTTGGTGCCACTCCTTAGCTTTTATTTGTTTTTATTTTATGTTATTGTTGTTATTATTTATATTTATTTATGTATTGAAATACTTGGCAGCCAGGCTCCATTAGCTGGCGCGCATAAACGAAAGGCACAAGAACACAGCATCTATTTATTGGCAGCTCCCCCCCCCCATAATCTTAGCTAGTATTACTGGGGGGGGGGGGGTATTACTGAGCGAGTTCTTGTTTTGAATTACAGCAGAAGAAACCACAACGTGTTATATCTGTTAATTGCGTGTGTGCGCTTCTGGCCGGTTTTTTCCTATTTTTGGGGGGGTGAAAACCCCGAGTTTCTGGGATGAAAAATCCACTATCACCGTATGATACCACATGAGTTCTATATAGGTCGATTTGTTTAAAGTTGTGAGATTAAGATTGTTGCTGCTAGAAAAGAAAAAAAAGATACCCATTCACTAACTAAAATCGAACTTATAAGGCGGTCTTCATCTGTCATGTTAGCACAAGGCTATGCAAGGACTTTTCAAAGATCACTTCTTCTTTCATTACGCGTTACTTAGATGCGGCTTCTTGTTAGCACCACTCCCAACCGACCTGTCGCCTAGCCTGCCGCTGGGGGGGGGGGGTATATTTTTGACTGTAGCAAGTGGGCAAACGGGGCCGGTTTGCCTGCTTGCGGGATGAAAAACGCCAGATAAACTGGCGGAAAAAACCCTACTGCCCGCGCCCAAGACCGGCTAACTTGGCTATGGGTGAGGAAGATCCTCAAGTTCCTCACGTCTTCGACGGGAATCGAACCTGGGAGACTCCTTCCCCAGGCATATGGTTGCAAAGCCACTATGGGCTGCGCGGACCTTTCAAATATCACTAAGAAACACAATTTAGCATTAGATGAGTCGGCACCACCTCAATTCCTCCCCTATTTTTATCCGGGCTCGGGACCGGCATAGCTGACAATTCAGGCCTATGGCTGGAGGGTTCCTGACTGTATACGTGGAACGGAATGCTCATAAATGCATGCATTTATAAGCATTCTATATTTAGGCTTTTATTTTTGTAGACAGAAGACGTCTTAAGCTTGCGCGGCAATAATTGAACTTTGCGTTGTGTATCGAAGGGCGATGTTGCTCGTCTAGTCAAAGCTATTGGCTTGCTCGGTTGTAGGAGCTTTCAGGTCCTCGCTGTGGAACTGTGATTTCATGCGCGCGCATAACCATTTCCGCTACCTTCACGTCGTCTTAAACACAAGGCCATACGCAGTCAAAGTAGCTCTAGCCAGTGAGCTTCAGCCAGCCTTTACGAGTGTGCGTGTTGCTTGGGAAAATTAAGTTACAACCAACTTTTTATGACGATGTTATTGACCAGTTTATAAAGAAGAACCGTAGGGTAGAATTTGTATTCAAGTAGCTAAATTGAAAAAGATAGAATATCATTTGTAAAATAAATATTGTATTTGTATAATTAAATGTACATAAATTTCTGAATACAGGTAACCCTCGTATAACGCGGACGTTAGGTTCCACAAAAATGCCGCGTTATATAAATCTCGTTATGCGAGACTCAGATCACATAGGAAAAGTAGGGTTAGGTTCCGAAATCGTTTTTTTTTTTTTTTTTTTTTAAGATTATATAAACAATGACATATCTAACAAAAAATATTTTTATTTAATTCCGGTAATTCATGTAAGTTAAGAAAACAAATAAACTATGAAACAAATACATAGTATAAAATTATAAATTGTATACGTAAACTTCATTGCACATAATACATAAATATTTTAGGCAAAATAAAATAAAGTGTATATTTTAATCGTCATCACTCTTTTCAAAACTAACATTTCGTAGATGTTCTTTATTTACGAGTGGCCGGACGTCGTCATCACTTGAAATCTCTTGGACATTATTTGTATAATTCTCATTGTACTTCGGTTGGTTTAGTTATCAAGAAGTCAGTAATAAGATCTTGCTTACCACTATGCTGCAATTTTTTTATTAAGTTCATAATACGGAGCTAAACAAATATCCAATTGTCTCGTGAATTTCCCGGAGTGCCCCATTGGGAGATTATTATCCATAAAATAACTTTCTTGCCAAGTCCAATCCTTCTGCTAATTTCTTTAAATTGATTCTTTAACGGATTTATTATTATTATTATTAGACACCTCCAGGGAGTCTAAAGACTCATCGAGGGAGCGTGTGCCAACAGCATCGAACGATTGGTCCCCTTATCACAATCAGAATCTATGGCAGAACTTTCCCTGCCATTTGGTTCGACGTCATCTATTAATTGTACCAGTTCCTCCTCATTTAAATCTATTTCTCCATCAATTAATTCACTAATGTCGTTTTCAACCATATCGCAAAAGCGCTCTAAATGGCCATTACTATAAAAATATTTTTTTTTTTACATAAAAAAAGCATTACATATTGTATGTAACTCACCAAAAAAATAAAGTGCTCAGCTTGAGATTAACACACTTATGATTTTTAATGCGCTTTCCTGGCAGAAAACGAAGACAATTTTCAACAATAAATACTTTATACGGTAAACAATTGACGTACATGCGTGCTAAGGGGTATTTCTCCTAATATAAATTCGCTACTTATAACTACATGCGCGATACGGGCAGACGCAAATTTAACGAAGATAAAATTTGATTTTTAAGTCGCGCGTTGAAAAATATATGAAAAGATAAAAGGGGTTACTACAGTTGGTAGACCGTCTTATATTGAAACCGCATTGTATAAGGTACCGCGTTCAACAAGGGTTACTACAATTTGTAGACCGCGTTGTATATCTATCTATCTATCCCAATGGCTTTAACAGGCCTTTAAGGCCCACAACCTTCCAAACATGCTTGGATTTCGTAACCGAAATACGAGGATAGAATGGTTACTTCTATGCCTCAAGGTATTCTTGGCTGTATCCGTGTGTGTTCACGGGGCCGGTTTGCCTGCTTGCGGGATGAAAAACACCAGATAAACTGGCGGGAAAAACCCTACTGCCCGCGCCCAAGACCGGCTAACTTGGCTATGGCTGAGGAAGATCCTTCAGCTCCTCACGTCTCCGACGGGAATCGAACCTAGGACACTCCTTCCCCAGACATATGGTTGCGAAGCGCAAAGCCACTAGGCTAACCGCGCGGACCCGCGTTGTATAAGTACCACGTTATACGAGGGTTATCTGTATATAGTTTTAAATGGTCAGTAATTCATTATTCTGCTAATCAGACTTCAATCACCTCTCACTCCCTGAATGATAACAAGAGCAAGCGTGAATTTCAAGACCAGCATTCGCCCCTGGTAAATTGTTACTGTAAAAGTTTAAAATGATGAAATATATAATTATTGACACTATTAGCTAACATTATTCCACTTAACAAAATGTAAACATTGCTTGTCCGAAAGTTGATGTAATATGAATATAAAAACCCTACACGTAACACAGTCAAAAATAACTGCATAGACTTGGCATGACAGTCGCACGAAAAATGCTTTCCATACAGAGGAGCTATGTCAGCAAGAAAATATGAATGCATGTATACATTCATTTGGAATAATGTTTTGAGAATTCTAAGTTTGTGTGTTACACTGGTGCAGGGTTTCTCAAACTTTTTCTACGACGGAACACTTCACAAATTCTGAAATTTTCATGGAACACCTTGGTTATTTTGTAATGTATTAATTAATAATTAATTGGTAATTTAGCTGATTTTTTATCATTAATTAATAATTAATTAAACGTCAATTAAACCATCATTAAATTAATTTGTGCTGACTTTCATTGACATATCCTATTCTGATCGCCAAATATGTATATTATAAGTACTTACGAGTGAATGCAGACTTTTTCTCCTATGTGCTGGTAGTTTTCCCCTCCTTTTGTACATCCTGGAGATCTTTGTAGGCTTGAGGTGGATGACTCTCTATCTGTTCCGTCACAAACACCTTCAATAAGAGATTTCTTAATACCAAAATTAAACAAAGTGCCTTGTCTCTTATTCATATTAGAATTTAAATCTGTATTCCTATTTAAAAAAAAAATCACGGCACTACGGTTTCAGAACAAGCACTTACACACTGCAATACGAACTTGCGAAGAAAGTATTCAGTATTAATAGATTTGAGAACCGGATAGACTACCTTGATCTTCAATTTCAGTGGAAAACTTTTCTTTATACTTCCTTGCTGTCACCGACATTGCAACGCAGATATTATTTCGTTCAGTTTTGAGAGCACGCCGCCCATTGGCTTGCAGGCAATTTTTATGATCGGTCATAAACGACGGTATTCTCTTTCCCGACTGTTGAAAGATTTCGATGTGTGAAAATTAACGATAATTCATGAATATTTCCATGTTTAAAAATATGCCGCTTGGTCACTGATGTCATTTGCTACACAGATGTCATTTCCTTCAGTTTTGAGAACAGAGGATATGCCACCCATTGTTATAATGACCTTTCCAGTCAGAGGCTAACAGTCGCAAGAGGAGGAGTTGCGAGGTTCACGGTCAATGTTTTTCTTCTTTTTTCTCTCTCTCTTTTTTTTTTTAAATGGCATGTTTTTACAATCATTACTGGCGTTAAAACTGAGGCAAAAATTACGACTTCCTTCCTTTTTATTCAGTTAAATTTTAACTAAACAACATTATCGATACTAACTGAGCTACGAGTACAGAGGCTCGTGTCGCCTGAGATGATGGGTTTTTCATCCTGTGAAACAGACAAACCGACCGGAAGATCACACGCAGTTGACAGACATAATATACTGGTTTCATTGATGTAGTTGTTTCGGCTTAACTTTCAATAGCCCTAGGATGAGATCATTACCAGAGACTCAAAAAATCAATTAGGGTTGCATGGGGGATTTAGGACGAAGGAAATTAGTGGAACCATAGCGCTCTCCTAGGTTCTTTCAATATACAACCTTCAGACAAAGTGATCATTATGAAATAGGCCCAATATATTCGTTAGCCCAACAGCTCTACAAACCTACGTTCACATTAATACAGATGTATTTGTCAGAGGCAACGCCTGTATATGTTAGAGGCAACGCCAGTATCTTTCTGAACCGTACAGGTGTTTAGACATCTGAGTTGTCATTTTTTTTTTTATGCATTTGTGTTTCATCATTAGTTTTATAAGTTATTAATATACAGTGCAAATATGGAGTTAGTTTTTAAGACACATTTCTGAACAAATTTCGAATTTCAGACAAATGATTATCATTCAAGACCTTCAATTAACTGACAGAATAACTGAGAAAATGAGTGTATAAAAGTGTAAATTTTTTGCAACTGATCACTGTGATTAATTACAATTATTAAATATTAAATGTTACGGAAACTGGAGACGAGGATATGTTTATTTGATTAGAAAATGTGATATGTACAGTATGTTCGAATATGTTGCATAATTGCTTGAGTAATTCGTCAGACAAATCTGATAGCAATCTTATTAATTACACAATTATGTTTAATCTTTATCCCTCGGTCACTTACCGCATTAAATGTCAATAATTGTTTCTGATATGAAAAAATTCCTGTTAATTATCTATATTGAATAATAAGCATACAGTATACCTAATTTAATCATTCCGAGATGAGCAATGTTTTTCGTTTTCTGATGTAGGCATAGATTAATTAAAGTAAAGTAAATACGAATATAAGAACTTACCTGAACCTCCGGGTTTGGAAATATACTCGTAATGGTTCACTAAAGAACAACAAACGTATAAAACAGTAATTACGTCTGTAATAGATTTGTAATTAGAGTTATATTCACCAAATGCAGCTTGCAAAGTCACTTCGCTGTGTCACTGCCACATCACTTTACCTTTAACATGCTTTGAAGAAGAAATAAGCTACAGTAGTAAAAAAGGAAAACACGTGTTAGGCGTTCCGATTTTCGAAAGAATGTCGGAACATGATAAGGGTTACTATTATCCAGACATAATTCCGAATTTTGAACAAAATAGTTCCGTGCTTAAAAATTTTTATGGGAATGGAATCCACTTTCCGATAGCCAGTGAATATTGTAATATACGAAGTTCTGTTCGCCTAGATCAGTGGTGGCGAACCTTTTTATGTGTGCGTGCCAAAAATTTACAAATCGAGTTGCTGACGTGCCGGCGCGTGCCAAAAATTTACTAATCGATTTGCTGACGTGCCGGACAGTTTTTAATAGGGGAAAAATTAATAGAAAATTAATCTAACTTAATTTATTTATTTATAAATTTATAATATATATTTATTTATTTATAATATTTTATAAATAATTATTTATAATTTCATAAATAATATTTTATTTATAATATTTATTTATTTATATATAAATTTATAATGTTATTCAGTGTAAAATTGGTTATTGTATTATTAAATTGATTTTCAGGTATGACTTACTGTGTAATAATGTCTCGTTTGTAAAATTTCAAAATTGCATGACACACAATCCCTTACCTGCGGAATGTCACAGCGCAACTAACTGGAAATACGGATAATCCTAAATTTTTGAATTAATCCATTTTTAGAAGGGAATCAGCGGTCTGTTTTTTAACATTGAAGTCTATGGGAGACCGCTGTGCACGTCGTGATGCGTTAGCAGGCGTCTAGTCCTCGTCCGCAAGCGGAAGTGAGGGTGATGAAGCGGATGTTACATCAGGTAGACGTCACACTGACGCACCGATATGTAGAGAAGACTAACTTTTCGCTGCTGGAATAATGGCGCCCGCCGATTTTGAAATGGATATTCTTTATTAAGGAACTGAACGTACGTAGGATATAAAGAAAACAGCAATAACACAAATCAGAAGCATTTTTGCTGGATGTCACCATATATAAAACCTATTAGTGAAGAACTTAAGAACTAACCTAACCTAATCATGCAATGTGTCTTGCAATTTTCCAAAGAAATTATTGTAAACTGTTTTGGAGCTCGCGGCGGTAATAATTTTACATAACATAACATAACATCATTGGCCAGAAGAGTGAAGCAAGATGCTTTTATTCCCCGTTGTCTGATAGGAGGATGAATTGAAGGAAAAATTTATGAGCTGAGAGCTCGCCCTGGGGGGCACGGAGATTAGTCATTGTTGCAAGTATTTAGGATGGATTTTGGCCTGTTGTATTTGAAGAGGTCAGTTTCTTCATAGTTTGCTGCCTGTTTAACTAGATCGTTGGGGTGTGTAGAGATCTTTGAGAAGAATTTTTCTGCTGTAGTTAGTAGGAAGGAGAAGATGTAAGGGATGTTTGTATCTCTATGCAGTTGTACGTTCCTTACAAACCACGGTTCATCCAATTTCATGTGCAAACACCTATTTTGCACTCTCTGTAGCCCGAAGATGTTGGTGTTGGATGTGTGGCTCCAGGCTGGAGAAGCATATGTCATCATGGGACGGATCGTCAGCAGGTAGAGGAGCACTTTGATTCTGGTATTTAGTTTGCTTTTTCTATTTATTAGAAGGTAAAGTTGTGCAATGGTTTTAGATGCCTTCGTGCATAAGGCTTTGATGTGTGGGTTGAACGTTAATCTTTTGTCCAGAATTACTCCAAGATATTTTGTTTCTGTTTGCCAGGGGATTTTAGTGTTGAATAGATAAAGGTCCCCCATGGGAGTTACCATTCTTCTGGTGAAAAGTATCGCTACACTCTTTTGGGGATTCACTTGTTATCTCCATTTGGAGAACCATTGTTCTAGTTGTAGCAGGTTTTCTTGCAGTTTTTTAGTGACAAGATGTGGTCATAGAGATCTGGCAAGTATAGCTGTGTCATCCGCATAAAGTGCTAAGATGGATGACATTGAGTTGTGTGGGATGTCTGCCATATATATCGAGAATAAGATCGGTGCCAGTAGGGAACCTTGGGGAACTCCCGCAGAGATCCGTCGCTGACTTGAAACTGTACCATTTATTTTGACTTGTATGTGTCTGTCCTGGGGGTAAGACTTAATTAAGTGGACGATACTTGATGGTATGCCTGCTGAAATGAGTTTGTGTAGTAATCCCAAGTGCCATATCTTGTCAAAAGCTTTCGCTATGTCAAAGAAGACTGCTCCAGTGTGCTGGTGCCAATTGTAACCGGTGGTGATGTACTTGCAGCGTAGATCGCAGTATATATCTGAGAAATACGTTCATCACTGGTATGTGCTAAAATGCAAGAAAACATAAAGAAAAATCACTGAAAATATAATACATGATGGTACAAATTAAGTGAATATTGAATCCAACATTATTTCATAGCCGAATATAGAAACTACAAGAGTTTCATGCCGAATATATAGAAATTAAAAGTTTCGGCGGATGCAAGCATAAATAGTGCCTTATGAGAAACTCGTAATAAAGGTGGAGCAAGCTCCAGACCTCTTTCCTTAGTATTTTCCATAAATGTAAGGCACATTTTGCAGAGGTCAGCAACCTTTTTAATATGAAGAGCACAATATAAAATTTGAAAATTACGGAGGACTCATGACACCAGGCATTTTTTCTCTCATTTCAGGCTTAGAAATTCTATGATTAGTTGTTTTTAAGAAAAATGAGATTTCAAAATTTAACATTATTTTATTTACCTTGCTTTTACAACATGTTTTTGTCACATATGAATGAATATAAAATACCATAAAAAATAAAAATAAAAAATTAATACAAAAAGAATCAGATGCAAGCGCCTTGCTTTATCAATCATAATGGCAAATGTATTTGTTTATTATGCAATAATAGTGTGGCTATTTCTAAAAAAAAAAAAAAGTAATATAAAAAGACATTTCAAAACCATTCATGCCAATCGTAATTTTAATTTTAATTATTTAAATCAAGAGGAGTCGGCATCGCAGATCCCGTGAGCTTCATGGCACCCTCAGTATTGCGCCCTTCATATGAAAAAGGTTGCCGACCACTGGTTTAGATTATTCATTGAGACTGCTGGCCATTGGATGGCTTGAGGTCTGGAGTCGCAGGCAAAGGTGCATGTTTGCAAAACTGTCCTAAGTGCCGTTTCAGAAGAGAGGAAGCATTACAAGAAGAGTTGGGTAAGGTCTGTTCTCTGATGAGACCCGTTTATTTTTACAAATATATATTCTAGACATTGTTGGATCTGGGGAGAGGAGGAATGCAAAAAATCTCCCAACATCAGAAAATGAGACACTTATGGTGAAGGCAGTGTTCTCGTTTGGGGCGAATAATGATCAATGGATGCATCCCTCTTTATGTTTTTGTTAGGACAAAGTTAGGAATGTGCTAACTTTGCAGAGGTGTAGAGAACAGATCCTCAAGACCACTACGCCCAGATTTCATTTTCATGCATGATGTACGAAAATACCTACTTGTAGAGGTCAAGTGGTGAAATAGTATCTTGAAACTGAAGATATCGAACCACTGCAATGGTCACCACAATCACTCGAATTAAATCCTATCAATCAGGTGTGGAACGCTCTTGATTGTCCTTGGAGTTTATGCAAAGTTTATCAGGGTAATAGTTAATTAAGGTGGTGTAGAAAGCTTGCTGGATGATTTAAATAAGCTGACAGTACAGGTAAAACATAATGGATGGCAATTTAATGTGAAAAAGTGTAAAGTTATGCACACTGGGATAAGCTGTGTCATGATGAGGAAACTATACTCTAAGAAATTGATGAGGACGGTTTTGGGAATAGTAGTAGTTGAAGTTTAGAGGGCCTATTGTTAATGTGGTCAGGTATCTCACAGGATTAATTAGTTATTGACGAACACTTTAGCACTCAGAGATAAGGGAGTCATCATTCCTCTTTATAAAGCCTTGATAATAACATCTTAGTTATTGTGGTCAGGTCTGATCACCTGGATTTCTTTGGAATCACAAAGTGGTGGAGAGGATCCAAAGGGGAGGAGGACTAGATTTTTCATTTTTCGCTTGGAGAACAATGAATGACTGGAATTGGGGGTGCCTGAGTCAGTTGAAAATTATTTGAAACAACAAAATAAAACTGCTTACAGAATATATGAAATTGTAACTCAAAAAATTTTATACCTATAGAATCAATAATGCAGAATGCTAAACAACTTCAAATTGTGCTCCTTTCTTGGTACATAAGATGTGCAAGCAATAATCAATTTTGCCTCCAAGTGTTCTCCATCATTTAAGGTGTAACTATTTCAATGACAGCAACAATTCTGGTTTTCAGTTCATTAAAGGAGGGGTCTGGTAAACCATGCCCTTCACGTATCCCTACAGGAAGAAATCAAGCGGCGCAATATCGGGCGAGTGCGGAGGACACGAGATAGGTTCAACGTGCCCAACCCAGCGCCCAGGAATATGCATTGTGCTGGTGTCCATCTTGCTGGAACACCACATTTGGCTAACGATCTTCCAACTGGGGTATCAGATACAGCTGTGGCATGTCCAGATAGTTAACTGCTGTTTTAGTTTTTTTTTTTTTTTCTGCAAAGAATAACAGCTCCACAACTTTTGAAAATGGCAATTTTCAAAAGCACACCATACATCCACCTTTGGACTATCTGTTTCGAATACTCGAATGGCTTGAGGGTTTTCTGAAGGTAATTTTCATCAGCTTCGACTTTTGAAAATATGTCTTGGGAATAACCGTTTAAATAGTCATTTGTTATACCTAACTGCAAAGAAATTCATCTAGTTGATTTTTGTTGGCTTCTATAAAATGCTTCCTGGATTCGATCAATGTCTTCCTCGGAAGTGCTCGGTCTTCCCACTCCTTTTTGGTGCTGAACACTACCAGTGTCTTCAAATTGCTTTAACCAGTGATAGCTGGCCCATGACTATTTATGTACAAATTAAACAGCAATGGTCCCAGCACTGAACCTTGCGGCACACCAATAGTCACCTGTTTTCACCTCGATTCTGCCCCTCCATATACCACTTTTTGATATCTGCACAGCAGCCATCCTCTTATCCACTTAACTACTGTCATATCACATTGTCATGTCACGTTACTAATGTTATGGAAGGAGGAAAGGGGTATGGCAAGAGACATTTATGCAATTGCTCAGGTTGGAATTTATACAGTTGCTAAGTTTATATGGTTACCTGAAACAACATGTTATAGAGAAGAGCAGCGGGTTGAGATTGTTGGATCTGGGAATAGCATCAGAAGATATATCCACAACTAGGGTGGACACTGTCTCGAACTGGGGAGAGTGACTATGCAGTCTTCTTCTGGAAGTTGCTAAACATGTGGAATTGTCTGTAAAGAAAATGTTTATATTGAACTATAAATTTGATTAATTTGACAGAATTATCAGGAGACATCTGAGAGCAGTGCCTCAGAGAAGCTACAAGAAAAGAATATCAGTAGTACATGGGAAGGGGTCAGGGATTGCTGAAGAGAAGTAGTATCAGACTGCATATCCAAGGTCAAGAGGATAAACCAAGTAAGAAATAAGTAGATGAGTAGAAATAAAGCAAGAGTGGAAAAAAAAAAAAAATCACTGTTTAGGTAATATAAGAAAAAGGGTGATCAGCATAGTCATGAGCAGTACAGAATGCAAGCAAGAAGTGGTGGGGGGTGACTAGCATGGTAAGAAAGGCTAAATTGGATTATTAGAGAAAGTCTGCTAAGAAGACCAAAATAAATCTAAAAGTGAACTAAAAGAGTTTTTTTCATTATGTAGCAAGTAAGAGGAAAAATGGGTATGGTAGAATGGCTTTAGCCAATGCTAAAGCCATTCTACCCAGTCAAAAAAAAAAAAAAAAAAAGAAAAGCTAAGTTGCTGAGTGATCATTTTGCAAATATATATCATCCGGATGGAGATTTTGTAGTTGTTGATGGGACAGAGATGCATATCAAAATTGAGATATATGAACAGGAGGTGTTGAGCATATTAAAAAAACCTATCAGTGTGAATGCAGCAGTCAGACTGGATGTCACGTGAGCTTGTGTACTTCCTGAATGTGCAAGGAAATTTGAGTTGCTGCTGATGAAGTTGATCAATAGAAGTCTCAGCTCTGGCATGATTCCAGGGTAGTGGGAAGATGGTAAGATAGTTAGAGTGCATAAAGGTGGTGGCTCCAAGGTAGAGGTAGCAAAGTACAGACCAATTAACAAGAGCGGCTGACATATTGGAAAGTTGCATTATTCTGTAGTTGGAAAGACGGCTTTGTAAAGAGTTGGTCCTGTCTTAGTAATTTATTCACATTTTATTTTAAAGTGATGGCAGATTAGATAAAGGAAATGGCTACACTATTATACCGGTGGAAATCTATTACAAAAGTTGGAGCAAATGGGGAGGGATATGAAGCTACTACCATGATGTGACTCATGGTGAACTACAAGTGTAACATGTAGTGAGGACCCTATCCCTTCCGCATATTGTTGTAAGTATTCATGGCTATTTGTAAATTCACGGGCCCAGTTTGTCTGTTCTGAGTTTCCGGATGAAAAATCCCTCTACTTTCGTATGAAACTTGCTAATTCTCCTTTAGTTGAAAGAGACCAGATAAAGGTTCCTCACTTTATAGATGGGAATCGAACCCAGGTCTTTCCGACCAAAGGGTCAGAAAGACCTGGGTTCGAAGACAACACATATGTCTATATGTGTTGTATCAAAGGAGAGAAGGTTAGCACTCCCCCTTGATAAGGATGGACTGGCCTCTGGGCCTAATACATATAAGGTTAAGGCATTGCCGCTTACTTCGCAGCACTTAACCAATTTTTTAGGAGTTGCTGCTAGAGGGATTCGTAGTGTTCGTTGAGAGCTCCGGATAAGATAAGTGTTATTTTAAGTTATCATTGACAGATTTACTTGAATATTATGTAGTTTTGTTTGCTTTGCATATCTTAGTGTGTCTGTTTGTGTGTTTTTGGTGTTTCAATTATTAATTTGATAAAGTATGATAGAAGTGAGTATGGCTCCCGTAAGAAGGAAAATGGTGGCTAGTAATAATGGTTCGCCATCTTTATTCAATAACTATAATATAAAGGAGATTATTCAGTGTACTATCTGCGAAATGTACTTTGCGAAGTGCGGTTGGTGTATGGTTAGATGATAATAAAGGAGTGAATGTGTGTAGAAAATGAGGAATTAAAGTGTATTTCAGATCATGAGTGTGATATTTTTTGTCAAACTTCAGAATGAAGAAAATAGTGATATGACAAGAAATGGCGAGGTTGTACCAGAGAACTGTGAGGGCGTGAATGTAGAAAGTGTGAATGATGGTATTAATACAGAGCAAATTAATGGTTTAACAGAAAATAAAAAAGATGAGATAGATGCTATGAATGAGATCGCGTTGTTGAGTGGAGCGACACAAAAAGCAAAGCGGCAGCTAGAGCGTATGAACAAACATCTACTGAGTATACCAGCCAATAATAAAAAGTATGATAGGAAAAATACGAGTATGAGTGTGAACTTAAACAAAATGAAGGAGAGAGTGCTGTATGGAGATTCGTTAGTACGAGGTGTGTTAGTAGAGGATTTGACAAAATTGTACCAATCTGGTGCGACCATTATGGACGTAACTGAGTCTATTAGAGAGCAAAAGGAAAGGGTGAAAGAAATGATTATTGTGGCAGGTATACGAATGATTTGAAAGGAGATAAAATGGAAATGATAGAGGACCTGAATGAATGGTTTGAGGTAGCAAAAGAAAAGAGTGAGAGAGTTAGGATGATTAGTCTTTTGCCGCGGTATGACAGTGAATTAGGGTAGGACTAGGGGCCATACATGGAAGCTGGGCAAGGATGGGGTTAGCAGGGGTGTTAGAGCTAAGTTTTTTATTTGGAGAGTGGTGAATGAGTAGAATAAGCTGCCAGAGTCTGTTGTGGGTGCTACGACCGTGAATGAGTTCAAGGCGAGGTATGATAGATACTGTGTGAATGTCGAATTTGATGTTAAGGCCTCCCTCAATGAGTCTGTAGACTCCTTGGAGTTGCCCGGAATAATAATAATAATATACAGACTGAGCTACGGAGGCTATGGTGGAGGGAATCTATGAGAATGAGGGTAACTAGGAGATTATGTAAAGATTCAGTGCTAAGCCAACTACCGTTAAATTTGTGTATCAGTGGTATAGAGAAAGATTAAAACACACACACACACACACTAGCACCTTTATTTCCATCATAGGTGAGGTTGTTTAGCCCTATCTAATCTTTGGAGACTGAAAGGACGCTTCAATCTCCATTGATGGACAATTAGAGATAGATGGCACAAGATTATCACTAATTATAAATGGGAAAGACTTCGGGAGGATATTTAGTTTTTTGCTGATGATGCAAAGCTATAATTGATATAGATGAAGTAGATATCCTGCATGATGATTTAAATAAATTTGCATTGTGGACACAAGAAAATGATTGTCAATTCAATGTTGCAAAATGTAAAGTTATGCACTTAGGGTTGAGAAGGTTAAATATGGTGTATCATATTGATGGTACTGGATTGCAGGTAATTGATAAAGTTGGGACTTGGGGATAATGGTGGACAGATAGTTGAAGTTTGGAAGTTATAATATTATTATTACTTGACACATCCAGGGAGTCCAAGGACTCATTGCGGGAGGGCACTCTACTTTGCCTTGCTAAATACATCTCACCCTTTCTACCACTACTTAATTCTCCTACTATGACTCCACTATTACTACTACCATCAACACATCCCCCCCCCCATCATCATCAACAGTATTTTTTTAATTTTTTTATCTGTAAATTGCATGTGTTCTGAAGGCCCAAATGGCTGTACGCGGGATAAAAAAAACCCAAGTTTCTGTGAGGGAAAAATCTTGCTACCCCCTGTATGAGATCAGCTAACTCACCTTCAATTGAAAAAAGCCCATATAAGGATTCCTATCTTCACGACGAGAATTGAACCCAGGTCTTTTCCAGTCGAAGAGCACAGTGTTACTCTGTTTCCAGTTGCCCTACGGTGTTGATAAAATAGCTCAAAGGATCACTTGGATGTTGAATAACACGCTAACAAGTAAAGATAGGGAAATTTTTATCCCTGTTTGTAATGCCATGTTTCGGTCGCATCTTGACTACTGTGCACAGTTATGGTCACCTGGATTTATTGGGGATCAGTAGGTGGTGGAGATAATTCAGAGATGAGTGACTATATTGGTGACAGGTCTGTAGAATGCTCTATATGAGAATAGGTTGAAGGTGTGTGGGTGACAAAATTTAGTTATTAGGTGAGGCGACATGATAGAAACTTATAAGTTAAAAGGGTTTTATAAGACTGACACAAAGGAAATTTTCCAATACATGACCAATAAAGAGAAAGATCTAGAGGTATCCCCTGGAAGTTGTATAAGAGGATGATTATTTACAGTGAAAGAATTAGATTTCTTGCATGGAGAGTACTGAATGAGTGGAAGGATTGCCAGAATTAGTTGTGAGTTCCCTGACAGTGAATGAGTTTAAGGAGAGGTATGATCGGTTTTGTGTGTATAAAAATTAGTGTGGGTCTCTGAACTCCATGGAGATATCTTATACTACTACTACTACTACTAATAATGTTATGAGTCCTTGGACTCTTTGGAGGTTGTTCGTAGTAGTAGAAGTAATACACATACTCATATATATATATATATATATATAGTTACGGCTTGTCTTAAACTGTTTAATTCAGATATTCATTTTTAATTCGAGGACTCACCTCGATTTCAGTTTTTAATTTTGTAACTTAAACTTGAAAAATATTGAACTTTTTCAAAGACGTTTCCATGCTAATAAAGAACTGTAGTATTGTTTACACAATGAGGGATGATTTTACTTTCATTTTGTTGCCATGTTATTTACTGACTCGGGCAGCAGTGCGCTTATACAAGAAGTTTGTATTTCCGAAAAAGAAATTGATATAGTGAGAGATTAATACAACAGCTGTTGCATTAATCAGAACATAAACATTCTGAAAGTTGAAGAAATATGGTCTAAAAGAAAGGATGTTTCTTAAGCCCAAAAAGTGGGAAAAAGCATTATGAGGGAAACAAAAAAAGTTCTCCTTAAATTAAAAGATGAAGTTCTTTCAAAGGAAGTAATGTAGCTAAGTATAAGGTTATGCATTTTGGGGTGAAAACATTATCAGCAGTATACCATTGGTGGAACTGTACTCCAGTAAATTGACGAAGCTAGAGACGCACGCGTGTGTGTGTGTGGGGGGGGACAGGGAGTTGAAGTTTAGTGGGCCCATAGCAAAAGCGGCTAAATCAGCTCACTTGGTCACTGAAGAATACTTGGATGAGCAGAGACAAACAGGTTATTATTCCTCTTTATCAAGCCTTGATAAAACCCCCATCTTGACTACTGTGTGTAGATCTGGGTGCCAGGGTTTCTTGGTGATGGGGAGGAGGTAGAGGATCCAAAGGCAAGTGACCAAGATGGTAGCTGTCTATGGAATGAACCTTATGAGAACAGGTTGAAGATTTGTGGGTTACAAAAACTGGTCAGTAGGCAGAAAAGGGATGATATTATTGAGACATTCAAATTACTTAAGGTTTTTTTACAAGATTAATTCAGAGGAAATTTTTCAGAACAGGTGTGGTGGTGGTGGGAGAACTAGGGGCCATCCATGGAAACTGAGCAAGAGTGTAGTTAAATAGGATGTTAGAACTATGTTTTTTACTTGGAGAGTAGTGAATGAATGGAATAAGCTGCCAGAGTCTGTTGTGGATGCCATGCCTATGAATGAGTTCAAAGCAAAAGATGATAGATACTGTGCCAATGCTGAATACTTTTTGATATGATGTTCAAGGCCTCCCTTGATGAGTCTAAGAACTCCTTGTTTTGCCCGTAATAATAGAAATAATAATAATAAAATATCATTGGAATGTAAATAAGAGATAAGAAGAATTAAATAGTTCTCCTGAAGTAAGGATAATTCTTAAGTAGCAAACATATTCTAATTAAATGCTGTAAACTCAAAAGCGATGACCTTTTTGTGTTCAAGGATAAGGAAGTTTCTATTAAAAAATTAAATTAGCTTTGTGTTTTAAGGAGCAGAAGAGGAACTGATATGTTAAAGAAGATGAAAGAAGAATATGTTTTTTTCTTAAGAAGGGTTGTGTGCAAATTAATTTTTTTTTGTTTTGTTTTCAAAAGTATGAGTTCTCCCACCACCACATTATATTTGACTAGCCACTATTAAGAGAGGAAGAAACAATGCTTAATAAATTTGAAGTTAACTGCCTTTGTCTGTTCATATTCATCAAATACTGTGATCTTGAAAACAAGAAATCTTGTGTAGTGTTTATGTTCTTTAAGTCTGATATTAAGTTTCTGGGCTCCTTTTCTCTTTAGAACATAAGTTTTACTTATAATGTTAATTTGTATATAGCCCTTGCAAAATCTAAACATTTTACTGTATGAGGCCCTGTTACAGCTATGTAATACCTAAATTTACACCATTATTATTTGTTTGTAAATAAAGATATTATTTTTGAATTTCTTTGTCTCTCACTCAATCTCTTAACTTATTTTATAATAATATCCCTGATCTGAATCTCTCTTATTAACAGAAAAGTTAATAAACCACTGTGATATACCAGAGACTGACAATAAATTGTGTTAGGGAATGAGGAATTCTCTAAACAGAACCATCACTTCAGCCAGCCTGGTTGGCCAAGTGGTTAGCATATCTGTTGTCCAGCCAAGAGGTTGTGGGTTTTAATCCCATCAAGGGCATGGATGTTTGTGATTGTCCTACTAACCAATTACCATATGTACTACTATGACCTTTGATGTCTTTGTGCCATAAAAATCCAAATCAAATCTTCACTTCATTTCAAGGTTCCACCTCCTCATTTCCATAATCTGGTGTGATGATCTTGCAACTTTAGCAAGTGACCCTTTAATTTTGAGTCCCACTCTGTCACCATTCCCAGATCTCTCTACTTTCATCCAGACCTTGTCTGTCAGATTTCAAAATTTTACACTTCTTTGCCAAATTGATCTAGTTGCTGCACTCATTGCTTACTCATACAGTATTCATATCCCCCTTTCATAATTCTCCCCAACTTGGCATCATCTCTACAACAATAATGGTTCCAAAACCTTTGGGGCACACCTTCCTGTTCTCAAAATTCTCCTGTTTCAGCATACTGTATGTCTATACATAACTTGCTGATAGCTGTCTAATCTAGTATTTAACTCCATTTGTTCCAGTTTAGTTATTACCAAGTTGTGTGGTAATCTGTCAAAGGGCTTTGCAAAATCTGTAGCATATATGATGCATATACCACTGTATATACATCGCCTATGCCAATACATTGATCTTCTTGTTGTAAACATAAGTAAATTAGTACAAACATGTCCTCCCTTGTATGTGTGTGTGACATCATGAGAAGCTTGAATGTAGAGGGAATGAGAAAGGGGTCATCTGATGATGAGCATGTAAGAGGTGTATGAGGAATTAGGTAATCAGTGTTAATAAGTCAATAAACTTAATGATAATATTACCACTTGCCTTAAGGAAATGTTCCAGTATGTTAATAGCAGTCTTGGCATACCTGTTTAACAAGAGTTTCACAACAGTTTAAGTCTCAAAGGTATGAAAAGAAAGTAAAATTGTTCTGCTTTACAAAGGGGAAGATAAGAAGAGAAGTTGGAAAGAGTCCAAAGGCGACTGACTAAGGTAGTTTCTGACCTCTGGAATGTTGAGTATGAGGAAAGATTGAGAAGATGTAATTTGCAGTCTGGTGGAGAGAAGGAAGAGGGGAGATATGATAGAGACCTACAAGTTGGTAAGGGGTTGTTATAAGATCAATGGTGGAGAAGTTCTACAGAAAATAGTGGGAGATCAGGGGAGAACCAGAGGTCATCCCTGGAAACTGTATAAAGAGGGTGTGAGTAGGGGAGTGAGAGGCAGGTTTTTTTCATGTAGAGTTGTGACTGATTGGAATGCCTTGCCTGAGAGTGTGGTGACTGCAAGGAGTTTGAGTGTGTTTAAGACACGGTATGATGAGATGTGTGTGTGTCATAAAAGGACCTCCCAGATGAGTCTTTGACTCCATGAGGTCTTGGGAAATAATAATAATAATAATAATAAGACTGAGACAACACAGATTACAGGTCAGTCTGTGTGTTTGCAGTTGTTGTTAAGGTGTTGGAGAAATTAGTGAGAGTTAAGATACAGAACTGCTTTAATAATAGCAGTGTTCTCTATGAAGATGTCAACATGGATTTGCTAAAGGGAGGCCATTAATAACATCTTATCATAATCATTCTTTCTTTTATTTGTCATTTATTGAAATAACTCAAGACTTTTCTGAGCCTGAATTGTTAATTTCTGCTCATACTGCACTTTTGCTGTCCTTACCAAGTTCTTGACCTACGCTTTGTACCCTTCATGTAACTGATTATTATTGTATATAACTTGTACTGTCTGTACAGTGCTTTATTTTTCTTCTTCCGTATTACATGCTTAATCATTCACCCACTTCACACCTACTTTACTCAGCCATTTGACATTTGCAATACATTCACACATTGCCACTATTAATCTCAATCAATGAGACAGCACTCTTCGCCTTTCTACTTAATGCCTCGTTTAACATACTATAGCATCAGTTGTCTTCTGGAGCTTTCCTTATATGTGTAATTACACATATACTACCACCACCACCTCATGATCTCTCTCTTGTCACCTGAAGGGGAGATGCAGCATGCCATTCACAATCACGTCATCTGATAATATGATAAAATCCAAGACTCTCAATCCTTGTGTACTCTCCATTACATACTGCCTATGATAGTTATCCTTCAAGAATGCAAGAAATTCATTTTCCTTATTCCCAGATGCTGTATCTTTATTCCAGTCTTATTACATATTAAAATCTTCCACAATGATAACCCTTCCCTTTTTCACTAACCCAAGTTGCCTATACATTTCTTCATCATCACCCTCTCCATTCCCTGACCTATAACAACATCCAACTAAATATCTCTTTTCATCATCCTCCACGCCTCAAAACTACTGCCACTGTTTCCTCCATACAGCTCCAACTTGTGCTGATATAATTTGCTATTATCAACAGCTCCCCTCATTTTGTGTCATTCCTATCTTTACGAAAAACATTGTAACCATTCATATTTATTTTTGTCAGGATATCATCCTTATCCTAGCATGTTTCACTTATTCTAATAATTTTGGGCTGAATAAACAGTACTTCATTCCTATCTTTATGAAAAACATTGTAACCATTCATATTTATTTTTGTCAGGATATCATTCTTATCCAAGCATGTTTCACTTATTCTAATAATTTTGGGCTGAATAAACATAATTTGTGAAATAATTTTCTCTTTTACTTCTAATGTCCTCCTAGCATTCATAAATGAACACAGCAATCCATTTTTAGGTCTATAGCCAGTCCTGCCTATGATGTTGCTCAGCTGTTGTTTCTCCACACCTCTCCATTCCCACTCACCTTTTTCAACACTTACCCTATATATCTCCTGAGAACTCAACTATTTCCTTTACATCTCTTACAGTCCAGGCTATCCCATTCCTATGCTGATAATCTCTATATACATATTCACTACTGCTTCCAACACTTATGCTGCATCTCCCTATCCACCTAGAATCCATCTTGCATTCCTGTTTTCAAATCCTCACTTACTACTGTTCTCTCCATTCACAAACACTTTGGCCTTCCCTATTCCACTCTGTTGATATTACTCAACACACACTTGCTTCTAGCAACAGTCAGATGACTCACACCAGCCAGATGACTCAGAACAGATCCATTTAAATGCAATCCATCACTTTTGTACAATGCCATTCTTCTCTCAAATGCATCGAACACATCAACAAACTGCACCCCTTTCTTCTGACACATCTTTGCCAATACACGATTTATGATTCTTGTTTGCTGACTCATCATTATTATACCTCGGCAATACACTGACAACCTTTCCTACTATGCTGTTGTCTTTCACTCTCCTTATTTAACTCCTAATACTTATTTAACTTCTAATACATTTACTGATATCTTGCAGTCCATCAAAATATCATACTTCTTACAGATTCATACCTTGTTATTTTGCTTGTTTGGTCTCCCCCCCCCACACACACATGCACATGCATGCACGCACTTTCTCCACATATTTACTCACATATGTATATGCCACTCATGACAGCAAATCATTCTTGAAAAAGCTATGTTACTAACTACATATGATTTTTGCACTGTGCAACCAACTCCACAAATCTTCATATCATCATCCTTTACAAAACATAGGTGTTATCAAAAGCCTTGTGCTCTGAGCACACAGAATTTGTTCTTCTGAATCTTTTCTATTAGAAGAATTAAATAAAATAAAATTTACTTTGTTACTTAATAAATAGAGTGAGATCTTGATACAGAAAATATTTAATAATTATCATTCCTCTTTCAGACTGCAATCTGATGCTATAAGGATCAGCATACCCAGCTTTAAATGAACACCTGAGCAAATAGCAAGGAGGACTCTTTGAGATATAATTTGTATGTCATCTTCAAATCAGCCTGGAAGTTGTCATTTTTCTTACTGCCTATCAAAGATAAATTATTGCCTCTATCTTTGCCTGGTGTTTATCATATACGCTGTTCTTGTCACATTTTTGCTACTTTGGACAGATTGGCTGTTTTGCTACTATTAGAATTTCTTTATGTGGTTCTTGCCCACAAAAGGTTATTAGTAAATCTATAGTACATTGTACTGTGGGTGGGCTTTTTTTTTCATTTTTATCAATTTTATATATATATTTTTTTGTAAGAGCAAAGAGAGTGAGCTTGCTAAAGGAGCTCTAATATGGCCAGATTTTTTTTTTACATTGATGATTGAGATATAGAGATATACAGAACATTATATTCACAGCTGGTGAATATAATGTTCTGTATGTGTCTTCCTTAAAAAAAAAAAAAAACAGAGAGAGAGAGAAATGGAAACCTCCATTAGAATAAAGAGGTCTACAAGAAACATTATTATTGTTATTGATATTATTATTGGTAGTAGTAGTATTATCTGCCCTCCATGGAGACAAAGTCTAATAATGGGAAGTTCAATGCTTTTTGTACCCTGTCTTAAAATTATTCACTGTATTCACACTCAGGTAACGCATTCCACTCACCTTTCACTCTGTGTGGAAAAAAAAAAAGGAACCTGTATTTTATTTTTATATGAGTGATCTAGTTCAATGTTTCAGAGGAGATATTCAGTTGTTTGCTGATGATGCTAAATTAGGAAGATCAATGTCAGGAAATTCTGACATGTTGTTAAAAGATGATTTGAATTGGTGCTTTGGGCTGAAAAATAGGAATGCCATTTCAGTGTTGCAGCATAACATCATGCAATTTAGTCAGAGAAGACGGAGAAGTATATCACGTTCAAAGAACTTTTCTCTAAAAGGTGGTGGAGATCAGGGCTCTCAGGATCTTAGTGTATAGGGAACTAAAGTTCAGGGAACACATCACAAAAGTTTCAAGGTTACCAAAATTGCTGCCATAATGTAAAGAACCTTGACAAATAGGGATAAGGAGGTGCTAGTTCCACTGTATAAGGTGCTAATCAGGCCATATGGATTTCTTTGCACAGAGATGGTCCAGTTATATGAGTGATAAGGAAATAAGTTCAGAGGCAAACAACTAAGATTGTCTCAGGACTAGAATGGGAATATCATCTTCAGAGCTTAAATTTAGGGTACAAGAGGTGATGTGATTGAGACATATGAGTGAGTGAGAGGAACATATCAGATAATTATTATTATTAATATCTGACGTCCATGGAGTCAGACTCATTGTGGGAGATACACAAAGCTCATCCAACTGTGCGTAAACTGATTCAGTGTGTCTACATTTACAACACAATCAAGCAATGAATTCCACTCACCAACCACTCTCCATTTAAAGAATATACTCCTCACTCCTTTGCTCACACTTCCTTATAGAGTTTTTCAGGGATAGCCTCTTGTTCTATCTCCCCTCTTCCATTCTATGAAAAATATCTTTCATATCAACCTGATAAAACCCTTAACTAACTTGTATATCTCAGTCATATCCAGTGGTGAGCTATAGAAATTTTAACAAAGGGCTCGCATCGTCGAGGGAAAAAAAACAAAAACGTATTTCAAACAAAAACTTTTATTAATACAGCTTATGTACAAATTCCAATCAAAAAAGTATGAGAGGACAACAACCTCCAAAGGCTATAATTTTTAAACAAATATTTCATGATCTAAACATGAAATATTTGCACACAATCAACTGTGTTAATTTATCTTACATAAGGAAAACATTTTTTAACTATCAAAATATAATAAGAATGAAATCTTTTATAATCTTTTATAAAACATTTGATTGGCTACTGGTTTTACCATATGATGGAATACCAGAAGGGAGAAGGGTAAAGATAGCACATGTGCTTATTTTATTTTCAAGCTTGGGTGCATTCGTTATAGAAGAGTTGAAACAATAATTCCAAATAATCTATACATTGCCGAATAGACTAATTTTTGTTAGGTTACGGTATGAGGCCGTCGCTTAAATATATTTCAAATAAAAAATTTTTTTTGAAAAAATAAAAAAGTAAAACAAGAAGAACAAGGGGCTCGCAAATTTGAGAAAAAAAATTTAACAAAGGGCTCGCCAGAGCCCCCACAAGCCCCTTATAGCTCACCACTGGTCACATCCCTCGTCCTCTTCCTATTCACAAGGTTTTGCAATTTACATTCTCTTAATCTGTTCCTCATACTCCACATTCCAAAGACCAGTGACTACCTTTATGACTCTTCTCTGCATCCTTTCTAACATATCCTCTTCCATGAAAACTAGTGACCAAATCTGTGCACAGTAATCCACATGAAACCTGATCAAGGCCTTATACAATGGCATAAAATCTCTTTATTTTTGCATGTCAAGGTCCTCAGCATCATTGCTATTATTCAGTGTGATGTCTTCACAACTTGTGCAGTGTGGCCCCTAAATTTCAGGTCCTTGTTCACCACCACTTCCAGATCTCTCATCTCCTTTACCTCCTTTAAAGTTTCCCCACCAAGTGTATACTTTACATCCCATTGTTGCCTACCAAATTTCAAAACACTACACTTTGCAACAATGAACTGGTAGTTCCACTTATCTGCCATTCATGCAATCTATTCTAATCCTCATTATTCTAATGCAAATTTGGGGAGAGCAATAGAGTCAAGCAGATGTATGGCTCTCCCCAAATTTGCATCATCTGCAAACAGCTGGTGATACAAGTTTAATTGATGATATGTATGTCACCAGTATATCATCAGTTTTGGAACAATGGTCACAAAACTGAATCCTGCAGCACACCACTAGTGATCTTTCTCTTTCGGGATACTGCACATCGGCCCTTCAGAACACACACAATTTACAGACATAGAATACTAGTTCTAGTGGAGGTGGGTGGTAGATGGCGTTGATGGAGATGATTCGTAGTAGAGGTTCGGTAGTGGTTGAGACAGTTGTAGGTGTCCTCCCGCGATGAGTCTTCGGACTCCTTGGAAGTGTCAGGAATAATAATAATAATATACAACTTTCTGATATCTATCTGACAGCCAGTCATTGATCGAACTCAGAAATCTGTTATCTAATCCCATCCATTACAATTTATTTAACTGCTTGTCGTGTGGCAGTATATCAAAAGCATTTGCAAAATCTAAGTATACCTCTGTATACACAATGTGCCTGTGAAGTAATGAGATTGATTTTTTACAGGACAGCCCTTTGAATTAAAAGTAACAAACATGTTTATAGAGTACAACACTAGAGTGTGTTGTAATTGCAGGTGAAACTTTTAAGTTGGATGGTGCGCAGTTTTTGTGTGGCAACCATTGAGGTAAGAGCGTGCAAGCAGAGCATGTCAGGAGTTGTGGATGGAGTAAAGAGCTGTGATAAAATTTCCAGTAAATTAGGAAAAACTACTACAGAAGTGTACGAAGCCTTAAAAAACTTAAAGTCAATGACGAGCCCTGCACATGTGTTTCACTGGTTTTCAACGTTTAAAGAGGGTAGGGAGTCCATGGAGGATGAACCACACTTGGACAGCTAATTTCTGCATGAACAAATGAAAATGTGGTGGAAACTGTTTCCTATGACAGGTGAATAACTGCTCGTTGCTTGCTGTCAGTAAGGAAATGGCCAGATTAATCTTAGAAAGATTTGTACAAGAGGAAGATTTTGTTCGAGGTTTCTGCTGCACATGTTGACACAAGAACAGAGAGAGCAACTGATTGCATGTTGTCAAAATTTCATCCATGCAATCGATCAAGATCACGATGTGTTGCAAAGAATTGTCACTGGCGATAAAAGTTGGTGTTCTGGCTTCAGATGACGTGTGCCTTCGAACACCGTATGGCAGATGTAAACATTTTGTGGAGTTGCAGGGTGATTATTTTGAATCTGCATAATTTACAATTCAAAATATGGGCCTTTGTTTTGATATAGTTGTTGTCTCATTACTTAACAGTCACTCTGTGTATGCATCTCCCTTGTCCTAGACATTTGTCACCTTGCTTCAGTACATAGTACATAAGTCAGCAAAATATAATTGCCCTTTAACAAACTCATTCTGATAACCACAGCGTATACTGCTGTTATCAACCCATTTCTGTATATTACTTTTCACCAATCTCTCCGGTACCTTCACCACAACTCCAGATACTTCCAACATCTATTTTTCCTATGCAATGTCTCACCATCCACCTGGACTCCTCCCATTTCCCTGTTCGTCTTGCATTCCTATTCTCTTTTCATCTCTCACACTCCTACTGTTTCCATTGCCAAGCGCTTCTGTCTCTTCAGTACCACTCTCCTGATTTTTCACTTCATTTCTTACTTCTGATCGCTTGCATCACACGTTGCCCTTCTACCTAGCAACACTTTCTCTAGTGCACTCATTCCAAAGCCAGGGCTTACATGGGAATCATCGCATTTAGCATACAGGGTAATAGCAATTTGGGGAATGAGAGCATCTCTGGAACTGTACAATGGTCATATTAGTGAGAAAGTGAACAGGAGATTTTTTTTTTTTTTGAATAGTAAATCAATGGAAAACACATTGTCAGAATGTATGGTAAATGTGCCACTCTTCTGTGCCTCCTCTTCCTCCTGCACATCCATCTGCATGACCTTTTTTTTCCCACACACTCTTCCTCTCTCCTCATCCCATGACCAAACCATTTCAACCTTGCCTCCTGTATCTTTGCTCCTAACTTTCACCGCAACTTTGTAACTTTCACCGTTCCCCTTACATAGTCATTTCTCAGACGATCCTTTCTGGTCACACCACACATCCACCTAAGCATTCTCATCTCTGCTACCTACATCCTGCTGATGTTATTTTTCCTCAGGGCCACAGTTTCCATAACATACATCACATACATCACTTGGTCTCACTATTGTTCTGTAGATTTTGCCTTTTAGATTGATTGGCATCCTCTTATCGCATAGCACTCCAGCCATCTCTCTCCAGTTTCTCCAGCCTGCTTGCTTGTATCCTGTATCCCACTTCCTTCTCAGCCTCACCATCCTCTTTCATTGTTAAACCTAAGTATCTAAAGTCATTGACTTTCCTGATGACATTTCCTTCAAGCTGCTGATCTGTCTCCTGGCTACCATCCACTTTGCAACACATATACTCTATCTTACTTCTGCTCAGTCTCATACCTCTCTCTCTTCCAGTACTTTCCTCCAACTTTCCAGTTTAGCTGGAAAGTTGGAGGAAAGTACTACTTCTCTTGATTCTGCACACGGCACGATGCCATCTGCATTCAACATAGTCCAAGGCGCATCTTCTCTCACTTCCTCCATCACAATATTAAATAGAAACGGAATTAATGCTGACCCTTGATGCAAGCCAACTGTCACTTGAAAACTTTCTGTCTCTCCCAGGCAGGTCTGAACTCTTGTCTTCACATTTCTGTACATCTCCTGCACCAGCCTAACATATTTCTCCGGTACCCTCTTCTCCCTCAGACACCTCCAGACTTCTTGCCTTGGCACTCTATCATACGCTTTTTCCAGATCAGTAAATACCAGATGTAGATCCCGTTGCTTCTCTCGAAACTTTTCCATCATCTGTTGTAACCCAAAGATAGCATCTGTCATCGATCGACCAGGCATGAAGCCAAATTGCTCCTTTGCAATTTCCGCCTCCTTCCTCAGTCTTCCATCAAGAATCCTCTCTAGGATTCTCATTGTGTGGGACATCAACTTTATTCATCTGTAATTCTTACAGTCTTGTGCATCCCCTTTACTCTTGTAGATGGGGACAAGAGTACTTTCCCTCCATTCCTGGGTATATTTTCCTGTTGACAAACTTCTATTAACAGGTCCCACAGCAGGTCAGTTCCTTCTTCCCCCCAGTGCCTTACATGCCTCCACTGGGATCCTGTCAGGGTCCATCCATTTTCCATTCTTCATCCTCTATGAAGAATGGAAAATCAGAGTATGATAGGTGTTATAGCCTGTGAATGTTTGACTTCCCACTATGAGTCTTCTGACTTCATGTAGGCCTTGGAAAATAATAATAATATTAAAGTCCAATTGATTAACAGTGAAAAAAAAAAAAGTCGAACATTTTAATTATAAATCTTTAGCTTTGTTTCTCTCTCTTTTTTTTTTTTCTCCTTTAGTTGCCAAGACAAAAAGTACCTATCATCTCTTTTAGCCACAAGTGTCATAATTTGTTTCCACAATGAAGCTTGGAGTACTCTAATTCGTACAATTCATAGTGTTTTGAACCATTCTCCACCTCACTTTTTAAAGGATATTATTTTAGTTGATGATTTTTCAACCTTTGGTGAGTAATAACTATAGATTATATACTCTATTATTCCACTGGTACTGAACATACTTAATATATAATTTAAATTTTATATAAATATACAAAATTTATATTTTTTAACCAGCTTGGTTGGCCAAGTGGTTAGCATATCTGCTCTCCAACCACCAGGCTGAAGGTTTGAATATATATGTGTGTGTATATATATATATATATATATATATATATATATATATATATATATACACACACAGGGTGTTCGGGATAAATTTGACAGTTTCGTAAGGAAAAAGAAAATCTTCTTTGTATCTATTAAATTTAATGAATTGACAAAAAAACATTACAGGCAGAGTTAATTACAATACTATCAACAAGATTTACTCAAAATAACCACCATTAGCATCAATCACAGCTTCAATTCTGCTTCGGAACCTCGAACAAGCTGATGCTACAGTCTCCCTGGGAAGGGCCGCAAAAACTGTTTTAATTTTATCCATTAACTGGGCTTTTGTATTACTGGAAGTGCGATTGGTGTCTTTTTCAACTGCGCCCCATACAAAATAATCCATGGGGTTAAGGTCTGGGGAGTTTGGAGGCCAAACATTTGGACTGGTGAAGTCGTAGAAATTTTCAGACAACCATTTTTGACTTTTCCCAGAGGTGTGGCAAGGGGCCGAATCCTGCTGCCATACATACGGCCTACCATTGGCTACCCTTGTTATCCAGGGCTTGACTACAGTTAGCAACTCCACGAACAAAGCCCGAATTCCAATGCCAGGGTTCTTCAACACCTGTTCCTGCAGATTTGCGAGGAATTCTGCTGTACGAACGCAATCAGATCGTCTGCTAGGGATCTTTCTTCTTGCTACATCCTCGTAGTCACCATTGCAAGTCTCTAGTTCATGCCTGATTGTTTTTACTGTATTCAGGGAGCATTGGGCAGCAGTCGTAATATCCTTATTTTGATGGCGGGCACGAATCATCATGATACAAGTTATTCTCTTCCATGATTCAGGTGGGTTCCAGCTATCCATCCTTTCTGACATCTTGTATATGAATGAAGAAGGGTCCAAACTTTTAAATGAAGAGAAGTGTGTGTTAATACATGTAACTTACGGAAAAATATAATTAATTATAAATATGTCAAATTTATCCCGAACACCCTGTATATATATAATTAAAAAAAAAACACATCTTTAACCCACCCACAGTACTAATGTACTGTAGGTTTACAGATCGTTCTTGGGTGGGAACCATATAAAAAAAATATCAGTTTGTGGAACTGGTAGTGACTCATTGATCTTATCTTATCCAATGGCTTTAGCAGGCCTTTAAATGCCCACAACCTACCATGCATGCTTGGATTTCATAACTGAAATACGAGGATAAGATGGTCAGTCCTATGCTTCTAAGTATTCATGACTGTAATCCATATGCATTCATGGGGCCAGTTTGCCTGTGGAAAAACCCCAGATAAACTGGGGAGAAAAACACTGCTGTCCATGCCCAAGACCAGCTAACTTGGCTATTTCCGAGAAAGATCCTTTATGCTCTTCACGTTGGTGATGGGAATTGAACCCAGGACACTCCTTTCCCAGGCATATGGTTGCAAAGCGCATAGCCACTCAGCTAACCACGTGGACAATGACTCATTGAGACATATCATTAAAAAATTGTGTATTTTGGGCAAGTACATTTTTTGCATGTCAAGTAGAGTTTTTTATAATTTGTTGAACTCTTTGCATAAAAAGGTCAGCTAAAGGAGAGGAAAGAGGAGACTGCCCATCACAAGTCAAACTTCTTGCTTGTAAATATATTATTCCACAGAAAAAAATTGGATGGAGATAGTGTTGAAATAAGTTAGTTATGCTGGTGGAAACAGGTCTTGATGGAGTCGTAACACATCATCTACGGCAACATTCATAAAGAGCAATACAATGTTGAGAATCTCAAGGATGTCAGTAGATGATATGTGTAAACTTATTATTTCTGGACAAAATGGGATGAATTTTTGATAAGATTCCAATAACTTTATGTGCTGTTCTAATAGATTAGCTAGATATTTAGATAAGGTTGGGGAGTTTATGTTATCTACAGTTGGTCTCAAGAGGATGTCAGGCTTAAAAATCTAAAATGCAAAAAGGCCTCCCTGTTTAACCAGTTAATATTTCTTAAAAGGCGTACCTCCCCTCTCTTCTCCTTCAGCTAACCTTTTTATGGAGAATTTCGAGATGACTTTCCTAATGGAAATGAGTCTAAAACCAGCAGTATGGTGGAGATATGTGGATGATGTATTTATTATTTGGAAACATGACCTCCCAATCCTGCAACAATTTCTTTAGTCCCTTAACTTTCACAGTTCCACTATTACATTATCATTAAAAAGTGTGAAAATGGTTTTACTCTTTGAGGTATATTGTAAACCTATGCATATGGGATGCTATCTTCATGCCTCATCTCGTCACCATCCTTCTCTAAATTAGGCATAATCCACACCCTAAATTGATGATGATGACCAACTCAAGACTGAACTTCAGACTCTCAAATTTTTTTTTTGTTCTCAGTGGCTATTATATAAAAAAAAAAAGTTGACAGGATTTTATTTTTGAACCCTACTGCTCTCAATAACCAGAATATCCAATATAGAGACCCAATCACAGTTCTATATATTGGCTGTCTGTCGATTAAAGGAGCATCTCTTTTCAAGGATCACAACATCAGAGTTAACTTTTAAACCAATTCCAACTGTTTGCAGCTTCCTGAGGTCCCCTGAAGACAGTACACCTTTCTACAAATACCCACGGGTATATAGAATTTATGCTCTTGTGGTTTAGTCCACATAGGATATACAAGCCATAGATTTGAGGTTACAAAGAAGAAACATGTTGCAGAAACATGTTGAACATATGATAATAGAAAAGATAGATATGGTCTCACCACCCATACGGTTGGTTGGAACTTTTTAACTATGCCTTTTGTAGAAAGAACTTTTATTCAAGACTTCTTGAAGGAATCATGTTGAAAGTTTTTTCCCACTTGGTTATATTATAAATTAAAGATGCCAATAAATTATATTCTTGGTTTCATCCTTTATCGAAATGTAAGTAAACAAAGTTTGCATGTGAAGTTACTTCACGACTGGGCTACTTGTACATAGAGGCTAATTACTTCACATCAATTGCCTTAGTAACCCAAAATGCAATGCACATATCTATATGGATATGTGTAATGCTGTGCATTATGGGAAGGGCCACTACTCAGACTGGTTTCAACCTTTATTGAGTCTCATCATTGGGAACCAGACCCAGAAGTGATACCAAGGTTGAAGTAATGCAGAAATCATATTTCCATATCTTCTTCTTCTTCTTCAACTTTTTGGTTCTGTCTACTGCTGGACGAAGTTCTCTCCGGTGATTTTCCAGACCATTCAGTTTTTTGCCTCTCCCATCCATCTCACTCCTGCAATTTGTTCCAGTTCATCTCTCTACCTTCTTCTCAGTCTTTATCTTTGTCTTGCTCCATCCATTGGTCTCCATTCTTGTTTTTCTAGTCCATCTCCTGTCACTGCATCTGGCAGTATGGCCAGCCCATCTTCACTTCCTGTTTAATGTATTACAATATCCATGAGACCTGTTTGAGATCTTATCCAGGTATTTGTCTTCCTATCTCTTAATGTTATTTTTAGCATGCTTCTCTCCATGCGATGTTGTTGTTGTGTTGTGTTGTTCTTAGCTTTTTGTTTAGGGCTTCTGTTAAAGTCCATGTTTCTCCTCCGTATGTTAAGACAGGAAGTATGCACTTTAGTAATAAGGTGCCACACCTTATTACTAAAAAAAGGATGAAACCAAGAATGTAGTTTCTTGGCATCTTTAATTAATAATATAACAAAGAGGAAAAACTTTCAACACCTCTCTCTAATTCAAAGTATTTTAGTAATAAGGTGTGACACCTTTTGACCGCTTGTATATGAAAATATGACTTCTGCATTACTTCAACCTCGGTATCAATTCTGAGTTTGGCTCCCACTGATGGGACTTAAATAAATGATGCAACCAGTCTGGGCAGTGGTCCTTCCCATAAAGCATAGCATTATACATGTTTGTAAGGATATGTGCATTGTATTATGGGATACTAAGGCAGTTGGTATGAAGTCAGCAGCCTCTGTATACAAATAACCCAGCTTTGCAGTGATTTCACAGGCAAACTTTGATTGCTTACACTTGGATAAAGGATAAAACCAAGAATATAATTTCTTGGCATCTTTAATTTTTTTGGAAGGAATCAGTTATGGTCCATTTAGACGGATCACTGAAATAAAACACGACTAATATTAAATGGCATATGAAAATCGCTTATTAACTATTTTAACATTAACTATTTCAATTTTGCCAGCAATCACCTTCTGTTGTTAGCTGCTGTCTGAAGCTAATGACGGAAGGTGATGTAAAATGTCAAACTAAAGGTGGATGTAAAATGGATGAATAAGGGGCTTACGCATGAAAGCTAGAAGAAGAAGGCACTTTGGAAGTAGTACAAGATGAATAATGGTAATAATTAGTTGTACGAAGTGAATAAAAAGCAGGCCAGGAGAGTGACTCAGTTAGTATCAGCAGAAATTAGTAAATCAGGCAAAGAAAAATCTTAGACACATTGAATTTTTTAGATATATGGCAAATAGAAGGAAGAATGATTATGGTAAGATGATGTTAAAGGATGAAAATGGTAGAATGGTAACTGCTGCAGAAGATATTATTGAAGTATTCATTGATCAGTTTATAAGGGTGAAATAATGAGAAACTTAAGTGTAGAGGTCATGGGAGAGAATGGCTTAATTGTGAGTGAGCAGGAGGTATTTGAGGAAATAAATAACTTTGATATCAATAAGGCAATAAGATTTGATGAAAAAACATCATGTATCTTGCACCATCACCATGCAAAGGCTTTTGATAGATTACCGCATGATAAGTTGATAGTCAAACTAGAGCAGATGGGATTGGATATTAGATTACTGCATTGGATCAGAGACTGGCTATCTGATAGGTATCAGCAAGTTGTGTATGGGGGGGAGCAATATCCTGGAAAAGGAAGGTCACTAGTCGTGTGCCTAAGGGGTCTGTTTTAGGGCATTATTGTTTAATTTGTATATTAATGATATTGGCAAAGATTTGGATGGAGATATTCAGTTGTTTGCAGATGATGCAAAGTTAGGAAAAACTATAACGATTAGAGAAAATGTTGTGGCCCCTACAAGAAGACTTGAATAAATTGAGTGATTGGGAATGGGGATGCGAGTTCAGTGTTGCAAAATGTAAGGTTTTAAAATTTGGAAAACAAAGATAGGATGCATAATTTATGTTTGGTGGGAATATATTGTTGGAGCTGGAGGAAATAAGAGATCTTGGGGGTGATAGTGGATAAGGATCTGAATTTTAGGGGACACATTGCCAAAATTGTGAAGATAACACGATCACTTCTGGGAATGATGCAGAGGACACTGACTTGTAGAAGTAGGGAGATTCTTGTTCCATTGTATAAGGCTTTGATTAGGCCACACACAGACTAGTGTGCCCAGATTTGGTCACCTGGTTTTCAAAAGGATGAAGAGATGTTGGAAAGGGTCCAGAGACGACTGACTAATGTAGTTTCTGACCTCTGGAATGTTGAATATGAGGAAAGATTGAGAAGATGCAATTTACATAGTGGACAGGAGGAAGAGAGGAGATATAGACTTACAAGATAGAGACAAGTTAGTAAGGGGTTGTTATAGGATCAATGTTGGAGAGGTTCTACAGAAAACAGTGAGAGATCAGGGGAGAATCAGAGGTTATCCCTGGAAACTGTATAAAGAGGTGTGTGAGCAGGGGAGTGAGAAGCAGGTTTTTTGCATGCAGAGTTGTGAATGATTGGAATGCCTTGCCTGAGAGGGTGGTGTCTGTAGAGAATTTGAGTGTGTATAAAGTGTTGTATGATGAGCTGTGTGTATGATAAAAGGATCTCCTAGATGAGTCTTTGACTCCATGGGATCTTGTGTGATAGTAATCTTAAGGTAATATACCAGGGAATTGGCATGCCTGCTTTATAAGTCTTACAGCAGCACAGGTTCTGAGGGAGTGGAAAGAAGGTAAATTTGTTCCACTGCCTAAAGGTGGTAATAAGGCTGTGGCTACAAATTATAGACCAAATAATAATGTATGTCTGGAGTTGTGGTAAAGGTACTAGAGAGATTGGGAAGTAGGTTACAGAAAGTGGCTGATAACAATAGTATTGGTTTATTAAAGGCGATCATGTTTTACTAACTTACTTATGTACTATAACAAGGTGACAAAAATTTTGGACAGGGGAGATGCATATACAGTAGTATACTTAGATTTTGCAAATGCTTTTGATATACTGCCACATGAACTGTTAAATAAATTGAAATTGATGGGATTGGATAGCAAACGTCTGAGCTGGATCAGTGACTGGCTGTCAGATAGGTATCAGAAAGTTGTATATGGGAATGCAGTATCCCAAAAGAGGAAGGTTAGTAGTGGTGTGCTGCAGGATTCAGTTTTGGGACCATTGTTGTTCAGTTTCTATATTAGTGATATTGGGATGGATTTACCTCTTGGCCCCTGAACCCACACACAATATCTATTTGCTGTGGGGTCTCACAGCTTCTCATATGTGGGATTGATATACAAAGAAAAATTATTAATAAGGGTAGAGGTAATTTATGGTGGTCACATAAACAGAATGGAAAATGAAAGATAAGCAAAATAGATGTTGAAGAAAAATATCAAGAAAAAGATGCTGAGGAGTATTTTAGATTTTAGAAGACTGAAATGTAAGAATTCATCAAATCAGAGATTGACAAAATAACAAACCAATTTGGCAGGAAAAAAATGTATGTATAGGTTAAATTAAAGATGCTAAAAAATTATATTCTTGGTTTAATCCTTTATCCAAGTGTAAGCAAACACAGTTTGCACCTGAAATATTTTCAGGACAGGGCAACTTGTATATAAAAACTAATGATTTCACATCACTTGTCTTAGTATCCCATAATGCAAAGCACATATCCTTATAGCATGTATAATGCTATTCATTATGGGAAGAGTCACTACCTAGACTGGTTTCAACCTTTATTGGGGTCTCATCAGTGAGAGCCAGACCCAGAGGTGATACAAAAGTTGAAGTAATGCAGAAGTCATATTTCCATATACGAATAGCCAAAAGGTATCACACTTTATTATTAAAATACTCTGGATTAGAGATAGTTGTTGGAAGTTTTTCCACTTGGTTATGCTATAAATTAACGAGCAAAGAAATTATATTTTGGTTTAATCCTTTATCCAAACGTATAACCAAGTGGAAAAACTTCCAATAACTATCTCTAATCCAATTTGGAATCAGAAGATGCTTTAAAACATTCCCCAAACCTCTACAAGAGTGGCTGTATCAGTTTAATAAAAAAATTCCTGGAGACTGTGCATTTTAAGATCAAATTAATATTCTCTCTCTCTCTCTCTCTCTCTATCCAACAATAGATGGTACCAGTTAGAATTTAGTTCCTTTTGGTTAGGTTAGCCAATTACATATTGAAACTAGTCCCCTGTTTACTAAATTGTATAACTAATTTGCTCTGAAGATTATTATTATCCTAAGATCCTATGGAGTCAAACACTCATCTAGGAGGTCCCTTTCTCTTATACACACAGCTCATCATAACCTGCCTTAAACTCATTCAAATTCTCTGCAGACACCACACTCTCAGGTAAGGCACTCCAATCATTTACAACTGTGCATGCAAAAAAAAAACTGTTCCTCATTTCCTTGTTCACACCCTCCTTCCAGAGGTGACCTCTTGTTCTCCTCTGATCTCCCATTATTTTATGAAACCTTTTCAACATTGATCGTATAATAACCCCTTACCAACTTGTATGACTCTATCATATCAGCCCTCTTCCTCCTATCCACTAGACTCTTTAAATTGCATCTTCTTAACCTTTCTTCATATTCAACATTCCAGAGATCAGAAACTACCTTAGTCAGTTACCTCTAGACCCTTAGATCTCTTATTTCCTCCACCTCCAACAATATATTCCCTGCAAGTGTAAATTTTATATCCTATCTTCGTTTCCCAAATTTTAAAACCTTACATTTTGCATCACTGAGCTGGCATCCCCAATCCCGTGCCCATTTATTCACTCAATCTATTCAATTCTTCTGGTAGGGCCAGAAGATCTCCTCTACTCCTCATAGTTCATCTCAACTTTGCATCATCTGCAAACAACTGAATATCTCCATCCAGATCTTCCCAATATCATTAACTTACACTAGTGATTTGCCTTTTCTGGGGTATTTCTCCCCCATACACAACTTGCTGATATCTGTCAGATAGCCAATCTCCAATCCAATGTACTAGTCTAATATCCAATTTCATATGCTCTAGTGTGGCTATCAGCATATCATGTGGGAATTTATCAAAAACCTTTGCAAAATCAAAGTATACTTCTGTGTATCCATCTTCTTTTTCCAATGAAGCCATCACCTTATTGTAATAAGTAAGTAGATTACTAAAATATGACCTCCCTTTAGCAAATCGATGCTGTTCTCAAAGATAATACCACTGTTTTCAAACCAATTCTGGATCTTGGTTCTAATCAGCCTCTCCATCAAATTATAGGCCTATAATTTGATGCTTCAGTTCTGTCACTTCTCTTATGAAGTGGCACCATCTTGCCTTCCTTCCACTGCTTTGGAACTTGATCCAGTGAAAGACTCATTTTAAACAAATATGTCAAGGCAGATGCCAACACCCTGGCACATTCCTTCAAAATATGTGGTGATATATTATCAAGTCCCACAGCCTTATTAACCTCAAGTTTGCTCAATTCCTCATATACCTCCAGATCATTTACAGTCAGTCTCTCCTACTCATCATTAACTGCTCTCATACTCTCCATGATGTCATGTCACATTCATAAGAATGAAAGACCTTTACGAACTTCTCATTAAATACCTCAGCTGTATCCTCTGCAGCAGTTGTTCTTATACCATTTTTTCCAATCACTGTTAACTTTCCATAGTCATTCTTTTTTTTTTTTTGCCAGCTACATATCAAAAGAACTTCCGGGGATTTTTTTTTTTTTTTTGGCTCTATTAGCTAACTGCTGCTCATACTGAACTTGTGCTACCCTTACTAACTGAATCACCCTTATTGCCTGTTCTTTGTATTCCTCATGGAATTATTATTATTATTATCACTCCTCTTATGTTGCCTGCATAATGCCTTTTTCCTTGGTTGCATGCTTAATCTCTTCATTTATCCATTTCACACTTACTTTATTTAACTTTTTTGACACTTGGAATACATTCAGACATTGCTTCTACTAGATGGTTCTTGAATATCACCCAAGCAGCACTGATTTCCTTTCCAGCTATCTTCTCATTCCATGCTACACCTGCAAGTTGTCTCCTGAGCTTCTCATAATCACCAGTCTTGTAGTTCCACAAATTCCATTTCCTCACAGAGGTTCTCACTTTGCTGACAACCATCCAGGTAATCACTTCATGATCACTCTCATCAGCTGGAGGGTGATTCGACACCTCATTTATAATAACATTCTCTCATGAGATGATCAAATCCAAGATCCTCATGTACCCTATGTTACATACTGCCTTAAGTAGTTGTCCCTCATTTTCTCAAGAAACTCATTTTCTTTATTTCCAGTTACTATCTCATCATCCCAGTTTATATTATCATAATTAAAATCGCCCATAATGATCACTTTTTTCTTATTTGCTTGGCTAATTTGATTATACATTTCATGCTCACAACCATGCACCTTACCAGGTGTATAACAACATCTGACTAAGTATTTTATTCTATTTACCTCTATCTCATAGATACTGTCTCAAAACTACTAGCACTATTTGCCTCTTGCATTTCTACCTTGTATAGACATAATGCTTTCTCTATCACCAATAACTTCCCCCTCCCTACTTTTTACCTTTTCTATCTGTATCTTGAAACACATCATACCCTTCCATCTCTGTTCATGTCAGGATGTCATCCTCATTCAACCATGTCTCACTTATTCCAACAATTTTTGTACGAATTCTTAATTAATTAAACCATTTCATTTGCCTTTGCCTTGTTTCTTACACTTCTGGCATTTGTATACAAATATAGCAGCTCATTCCTGGTTCTATAACAAGTTTCACTAATAACACTTATTAGAAGTGACTGCTCCATATTTAATTCAAGTCATTTCTGTTTCTTCTTAATTTATCTTAGAACCTTCTTCAAATCCAACTGTTTTCCCTTGATCCCAAGTCATTCCCCTTCCCTTTTTATCTACAGTTGCATTCACACTGAGTCTCCCCATTTCTCTGTTTGTCTTGCACACTTGTTCTCTCATTCTCTACATTTACGCTATCCACTTCTTCATTCATAAGCACCACTTCAATCTCTCCCTCCTAACTCTCCTGCTCTTTCACATTTCTTCTTAATTTCTCAGATTCATTCTCTGCACTCATTATTCTCCCTTCCAGCAGCAGTCTCTCCAAATGACTCACACCCATGGTTGCGAAGCGCATAGCCAAGTGACTATGCGCTTCGTAACCATATGCCTGGGAAAGGAGTGTCCTGGGTTCGATTCTCGTCTTCGACGTGAAGAGCTTAAGGATCTTCCTCAGCCATAGCCAAATTAACCGGTCTTGGGCATGGACAGCAGGGTTTTTCTCCCATTTATCTGGGGTTTTTCCTCCCACAAGCAAGCAAACTAGCCCCGTGAACACACACACACACACACGGATTACAGTCAGGAATACTTAAGACCCAGCCATAAGCCTGATTCGTCACCTATGCTGGTCCCGAGCCTGGATAATTTTTTTTGTGTGTGTGTGTGGGGGGGGGGGGGGCAGGATTGAGATGGTGCTGTACTTCCCCGAAAAAGGGACCTCACTGCCGTTATATCATCATAAGAATAAATAATTCACAATCTTCACTCTCTCCCTCATTTCATCACTGTCATACCTAGGCAACACATTGATTACCTTTCCTATCACACTATCTTTCATCCTACTCAACAATCTGATATCCATTTTTACGTGTTCCTTGTTCCCAGTCAAGTCAACTCAACTCAAAAGAGTTGGTAGATTACCACTACCAACTCTTTTGCTCACTTACTCCTCATATCCAATCACTCTACTCTATTAATTTTACTTCCAGGAAAACAATACGCTCTCATTCACAGTCTTAATTTTATTGCTAGCCATACATGCTTATTCACTGTCAGTGCTGCTCACCACCTTAACTTTAATTGCACTCTGTTTTTTTAACTTCTGCTGCATTTGTATTGCTTTCATCATTCTTACCATCGATTGTTAAATTCATCAGAACACTCATTTGCTTTTTCAAAACTTTTTATTAATTTTACTGCTCATTTACACTGTCCCTCTTTGCTATCAGATGAGCACTCATCCTTCTCGTTGCATTCTCATTATTAACATTTTTAGTTACCAATTATAGTTACCAATACTGCTCATCAAGTCCTCATTCAGATCATACCCTCCTTCCATCCGCATTAAATATCCATAATTTATCTGCATAATGGAATAAATACATATAGTAGATCTCACATTTCATGAAACAACCAAAATCAAAATTAAACTCCTGTAACAACAAAGCTGTCGCCATCTTTCCTTCACTAGTTACTATACTTCATGTTAAGTTTAATGATTTTATAAACAAACACGCCCACACACCAGAAACACTTTAAGTTCAACTTTTACAGCAACTCTTATTCATAAGCACATACTTATTTACAATTAGTTATTCCAAAAACTTGTCTGAAACAGTAGCCTTCTTTACACAAATATTCCAGCGAAATAGCAGCAAATAAGTTAAATAAATATTAAATATTATATAATAAATATTATTTCTGTTGTTGAAATAAATATTTTTCTTGTGAATCAATACAGTTAAATAAATTAACACGAACTGCCAACACATAAGCCTTTTTACCCATTTAAGAGAGTAAGAAGTTTTTGCATGGAGTATGGTAGGAGTATGGAATGCATTGCCTAACATGACAGTGAGACTGCAAACAGTGAATAAGTTTAAGGAGTGTTACAATAGACTTTGTGTTGACTAAGATGGATGATGAGTCTTATGACTATAGAGATCTGGAATAATAATAATAATAATAATTATTATTAATGATGAGTCTTATGACCATAGAGATCTGGAATAATAATAATAATAACAATAATAATAATTATTATTATTAATACATGACACCTCCGGGGAGTCCAAAGATTCATTGAGGGAGGGTACCTATTCTACAACTCTGTCCCCACCACTCAATCCACCAACTACAACGAACTGCAACTACCATCATCATTATCTGTGAAAAAAAGATTGTGTGCAAATACTTTAACACTTGTATTTTCACAGACAATTACAAACATCCATGACCACAGCAGGATTCGAACTCTCAGCCTTTTGGCTGGAGAGCAGATATGCTAACCACTCAGCCAAATAAAAGAGTAAATAAAGTTTTACATGAGAACTATTTTTTATTAGAAAGATTTTATAAAGAAATTTTTAAAACTTTTATTTACCTGTGTAATCTAAATGACTACCTCAAACTCTTCCAGTTAGAAAGTAGTCTTTCTGGATACCCCTTGCTCAATTTAAATAGTTAATATAAAGGATTAAAACCTAGCTTATAAAATTGCTTGGTATCTTTAACATAGTATACCCAAGTTAAAAAACTTTCTACATCTTACTCTCATCTGGAGATTTTTATTTAATAAGGTCAAAGCACCTTGTGGCAACTTATTTAGGTAAAATTTATAAGCTCTGCATTACTTCACCCTTGGCATTTTTATGGTCTGGCTCCCACTGATGAGACCTCAATAAAGGTCAAAACCGGTCTGGGTTTTGACCTTTATTGAGGTCTAAATATTTGGTGGCCCTTACCTTTAATGCGTAGCATCATACATCTCTGCAAGGGGATGTGCTTTGCATTAGGGGAAAATACTAAGGAAAGTGATCAGAGCTTACTTCACCTTTACCATGAATTGCCTCATACTTGTGCTACGTGCAGGCACAAACTTGACTTACTTGTCTGTTTGCTTACTTGGGAAATAAACCTAGCTTATAAAATTGCTTGGTATCTTTAACATAGTACACCCAATACCCAAGTTAAAAAAACTTTCTACATATATGTTAACGATACCAAGTAATTTTATAACCTTGGTTTTAATCCTATTACCCAAGTAAGCAAACAGACAAATATGTCAAGTTTGTGCCTGAACGTAGTTCAAGACTTATGGTGGTGGTGCAACACCAAGGCAACTCGTGGTAAAGATGGATTAAGTTCTGATCACTTTCCTTAGTATTTCCCATAAATGTAAAACGCATCTCCTAGGAGATGTATGGTGTTATACATTATGGGTGTGGGGGGGGTCAGTACCCAGACCGGTTTCAACCTTTATTGAGAATGCCATTCAGGGTCTGCCTACTCACTGATGAGACCTCAATAAAGGTTGAAACCGGTCTGGGTAGTGACCCCCACCCATAATGTATAACATCATACATCTCCTAGGAGATGTGTTTTACATTTATGGGAAATACTAAGGAAAGCGATCAGAACTTAATTCTTCTTTACCAAGAGTTGCCTTGGTGTTGCACCACCATCATAAGTCTTGAACCACGTTCAGGCGCAAATTTGACTTACTTGTCTGTTTGCTTACTTGGGAAAAAGGATTAAAACCAAGGTTATAAAATTACTTGGTATCTTTAACATATATTATACCGAAGGTAAAAAACTTTTCACATATATGTGTGTATGTATATATATATATATATATATATATATATGATCAATGTTTTTTTCAACCACTAAATACTTAAATAAGATAACTGAAAATTGGGTTTTAATTAGTTGGAAATTTGATACAACTAGTAACCAACTAGTTTTGCCACGTTAATTGGTAGCTTCTTCTGTTTAGATGAATATACATATAACAGCTTAAAACAAATGAGCTTAGATTTCAAATCAGTACATAACTGAAGCTGGAAAATGAAAAATATCAAATTCGTAGGAACCGTTTCATTAACGTGGCGAAACTAGTTGGTTACTAGTTGTATCAAATTTCTTACCAATTTTAATTAAAAACCAAAGGTTTTTAATTAAAAATTGTAATTTCTTATTGATTCATAAAGTATGCAGTATAGGGTTATGCATGGAATAGCATATCGGGTAAATGGCCTCCACGGCTTTGCTGGCACATACGCACTCTTTTGTCGAAATTTTCCATGACCATTTTGCATAAATGTGACTGAATTTCATTGATACAGCGCTCAATTTCCTCCTTCAAGGCATAAACCTTAGACTTCAAAAAACCCCAAAGAAAAAAGTCCAACGGCGTTAAGTCACATGATCTGGGCAGCCAATTCTGATCACCAAAACAGGAAATCACACGACCAGGAAATGACTCATGCAGTAATTGAATTGTTTCTCGAACTGTATGAAATGTGGCACCGTCTTGTTGAAACCACATGTCGTCCACATCCGTATCTTGCAATTTAGGCACAAAAAACTGGATTATCATGGTGCGATGGCAAGCACCATTAACTGTTATTGCCTTACCAGTCGCATTTTCGAAGAAGAATGGACTGATGATGCCTCCAGCCCAAAATCTGTACTAAACAGTGACACGTTGTGGATGCATTTGTTTCTCAACAATCACTCGTGGATTTTCTGAACCCCAAATGCGACAATTTTGTCGATTAATGAAGCCATCAAGATGAAAATGAGCCTCATCACTGAAGATGATTTTGTTCGAAAAATAAGCATCCACTTGTTGTTCCATAATCCATTCAACGAACTCTCTTCGCTGTGTGTGGTCAGTAGGCTTCAGTTCTTGAGTTAATTGAACTTTGTAAGCATAAAGATGCAAATCTTTCGTGAGAATACACTGTAGAGCTTCTCGAAATGTCCAATTCAAGACCACGGTGCCGAATTGATGTTCCTGGACTCTCAGCAACACTCTCACAAACTGCTTCAATGTTTTCTGTTAAACGACTTGTTGAAGGATGGCCGGAGTGTATAAGATCACTAATTGATCCAGTTTCCTTGAATTTTTTAATTAATCTTTTCACAGTTGATGAAGTTAAATCACTATTCCGACCATATTTTGTACGAAAATTGCGAACTGTAGCTGCCAAACCTTCATTATTTTTAAAATATTGCTCAACAATGAAAATGCGTTGTTCTTTCGTGTAGCGCTCCATTTTTAATAACCCTGAACTGTCAGCTGTCATGCTGTCTTTTTTTTCTCGTTGGCAACACTTTACCGCAAAAATGGCGCTAAATTTAAATCTTGCGTGAATTTTGGGACACCCTGTAGTACTCAACTGGTAATTAGCTTACGGAATTAACAATGCATATAGAGGATATTAATTAAAGACAACTTTAATGAATAACTTCAATATTTCAGCAACATCACGTTGCCATCTTCAGGAACATAAAAATATGGTATGTGCATGCAGGCACTAACAAAAGCAAATGAGGAAGAAGGCAAGAAACTAATATTGTTCTTAAAGTCCTAATGGTGCCCTCTGGTGGGGTAATTGGATTGTCTTGGCCGTTGGGCTGAAGTTCTCATAATGTAAGTCTCCCAAATTTGGGATAGTTTCATGCATCCAAATTTGTTGAGGTTTGGAATGTTTTTTAGAGCTGCTGATGATTCCTTGAATAATCTTTCGTACTTAAACTTGATGCGGTGTATTATTTTAGTTTTCTTCCAATGAATTCAATGGTGGGTATCTAAGGCATGATCTGCCAGCCCAGAGTGGCTGTGCTGGTGAAACCGGATGTCGTCTTTGTGTTCTGAAATCCTGATATTAGCTGTCCTGCCTGTTTGGTCAAAGTAGGACAATTTGCAGCTGCAAGGGACCTGATATACACCAGGTAGGTCTAGGGGAAGTGGTTGGTCTTTGGTAGAGCAGATATGGAATGCCAACTTTTTATATGGTCTATAACAAGAAGTCAGGTCATATTTTTTGAGGATATTGGTTATTTTCTCAGAGGTGCTCTGGATGCAGGCGATTGTGATAGATTTGGTGTAATCTTTATTGTGGAGGGGGGGAGGGGGATTGTGGTTTACTGGTTTTAGTATTTTTTGGAGGTTATAGCCATTTGCTAAGAAAGTGTTGAGGATGTGGTTTAGTTCGGTGGTTAGGGCATCATGATCTGAGAAGATTAATTTTGCCCTGTTATATAGTGTTTTTATAACCCCGTATTGTTGTGAGGGGGGAGGATTGCTGGTGAATGTATCTGCCTGTATGAGTGGGTTTTCTGTAAACAGAGAAAACCAAAGATCCATCAAGCTGGTGAGTGATTAAAGTGTCTAGGAAGGGGAGGGTGTTGTTTTCCTCTTTTTCTAAGGTGAACTAGACTCTGGGGATGTTGGTTGTTTAAGTGTGTGAGGAAGGAGTGGAGTGTATCTGAGCCATGTGGCCAAATAGCGAACACATCATCCATGTATCGAAGCTAAATAGTGGGTTTTTGTAGGGCAGAGTTTAAGGCTTTCTCTTCAAAGGTCTCCATAAGAAATTGGCCAAGGGTGGGGAAAGTGGTGAACCCATAGATGTCCCTTTTATCTGTTTGTAGAATTTTCCTTGCCAAACGAAATAGCCTGCGTTCATTGTGAACTGAAATAGGGCTGAGATATCGGGAGGACACTTGGATTGGATGAGCTCTAGGGTTTCTTTGAGTGGGACGTTAGTGAATAGGGAGGAGACGTCAAAACTGACATAATGGTCAGTTTTGACGTAATGTCAAAACTTGTCAGTGTGTTGGAGTGAGAGGAGGTTTTCTATACTGGCTTTAAAGTGGGCTGAGTTTTTTATGTGTGATGGTGTGTTGCCCATATAGTGTGTGAGCGTTTTGGTTAAAGGTTTAGCTAATTTATATGTGGGGGACTCAATGCCATCCACTATAGGACATAATGGCACATTTTGTTTATGTATTTTTGGGAGTCCATATAATCGGGGGGGGGGGTCTAGAGTTATAAGGTTTTAGTTTGTTAGTGACTTCCACAGGCCAATAAGTGGCTTTCTTAAGGAGTCTATGGAGAGTTCTAATCTGAGAGCTGGTAGGATTATATTCAATAGGGGAGGTAGGTAGTATGGTCTAGTACTAAAGCATTAAGCTTACCTTTGTAGTACTTATGATTGAGCACCACAGTGGCGTTTCTCTTATCCGCTTTGGTGATTACTATTTTTTTGTTTTTCTTCATTTCTAGTAGAGCTGCATATTCGTCTTTGGATAAGTTGGGTTTTGGAGGTTTTGCTTTGGTGAGAACACCGGCTACATCCAGTCTGACGTTGTTGGCAATATGGTTAGGAAGGTTGCGAATCCCACGTTCTATTTGGATCATGATTTCCTCGGCAGGTATTCTTTTAGGAGCTAGGGCGAAATTGGCCATGTGAAAGTGCGGTGAGTGCTTTAGGCTTTAAAACTACGGACGAGAGGTTGACTGCATTGTTGAGTGGTGGCTGTGGTAAGGAAGCAGAATTCTTTATCAGGTTTCATATTTTTTCAAGTGCCGACTACGTATTTTTTCGAATTCTTTTCTTGCCGAAGCACATGAGATGTCATAAAGAATTGTCCAAAGATCATGGCCGAGCGTCTCTGAAAGCTCTTCCTCTAGCGCCCGTAAGGTTTTGTTTTTGTTGGCAAGGAGAACACGCGTCGCGGTAATTTGTTCTCTTAATAGGGCGAAGCTAGTGCGATTATAAATACGGAGAGATTTCTCCAAAGTAAAATGGCGCTTAAATATAACACAATTAGGGATTACCTTGTTATCCCGGCAGCGTTTTAGGAAGTTAGGAAGTTATTCATTAAAGTTGCCTTTAATTAATATCCTTTATATGTGTTGTTAATTCCGTAAGTTAATTACCAGTTATGCATGACCAACGTATAAGCCTTGCTACTAGAATCACTTGTAGTACTCATCGAAAATTATGAAGAAGTTGGGTCCAAAATTTTACTTGAAATAATACAAAAGTGTTTTGTTTGTCTATGCAATTATTCTCACATATACAACTTGGTTATTATAGATATTAGAATAATTACAAAGTATAAATATTAAATATTCTGATCCATACAAGTTCCATATCTTCTTCTTCTATCCTCAACTTTATGGTTGGTAGGATAGCAATATGCTACTTTACTAGAGAATAATGATTATGGAAGAAGGTGGTTTCCCATTGCCTTCCTTGTCCTACAGTAAGTATCCATGTCTGTAGATGTGTGTGTGTGTGTTCACAGGACTGGTTTGCCTGTTTTGAGGGATGATAAGCCTGAGTTTCCAGGAGAAAAAAACCTTCCACCTTCATATGAGACTTGCTAACTCACTTTTAGTCAAAATGACCTGATAAAGGTTCCTTGCATTGTGGACGGGAATTGAATCCAGGTCTTTCTGACCTTTGGGCAGAAAGACCTAAGTTTGTTTATACCGATGAGCTATGGAGGTTACAAGTTTAATATAGCTGCATTCAATTTTGTGACTGTAGCATTAGAAACAATCACATTATAAAAAAGAACTATAACTGTCTTTAGTTTTGATATATTCAGCATGCTGTATTTATTTGTTTTATTCTGATCTAGTAAGCATTAAATAGAAAATGACCTCCCTGCCCAACTACCACAACATCATAAATAAGCTAAAACTAAGTTATGAATATCAGATAAATTATATCTAAATAATATAACATAATTTCATAAAGGAAAATAAGATAACATCTAATGTCTCTCTTATAGCCCATTTAAAGCAACCACTTGAACAGTATATCTCTGTTTTACCAAAAGTACGACTAGTTCGAACTCGCCGTCATGAGGGACTCATACGATCCAGATTAATAGGAGAGACTCTTGCAACTTCTCCAGTTTTAACTTTTTTGGATTCGCACTGCGAGTGTACAGAAGGTAAGGTTTATGAATGTTTAACACAAGTTGTTTCATCATTTTCTCATGAGTTTCATTGCAAATTAATAAAAATAAATAAAGCTCTAAATTAAATTACTATTTTTTTTCGTTGTTGTTCAAGCAGAATGCAAATCACTATTGAAATGATAATTTGATTTGTATACCAGCTGTCAAATACAGTACTTAAAATCTGTTTGGATGCTGAGGAGGAACCAGACAGAAGAATAGAGGTGAATGAACTAGAGGTATTGAAGACATTGCAAAAACTTGATACAAACACAATAGTGGGATTGGATGGGATATCACCATCTCAGCACAAGTAAGATTTCTGATGAGTGAAGAAGATCAAGATAATTCCATGATATAAGGGTGGTGGAGCAAGAATGGTAGTGATGAATTATAGACTCAGTATCTCTGGAGCAGTGATTTAAAGTACTGGAGAAGCTAGTACAGGACATCCAGAAGTGGGTATAAAGCACTTTAATTCTGTATAGAAAATTAAAGTGTTTTGTTTTTTTAGAAATCTGCTCACATCCTATTAGTGACATCAATTTTTCCAAGGCACTTGACAGGATTCCACATGGTCAATTGTTTTATGCAAATTCAAAGGGATGGATAAGAGATAGCTTGGATGGGTATTAGTATGGAAGTAGGTTGCATCTAAGAGAAGGAGGGTGATCAGTTGATACCTTAAGATTCCATATTTAATGGTATTGGGATGGTCTAGAGAATAACATTGAATTATTTGCTCATGATGCAAAGTTGAGGATTATTATTATTATACAGGTAAGCTGTAACCTCACAAACTTTTTTCTTGTTGTTTATTTGTTACTTGACTCCTTATGATATGTTTTACTCTCTAGCCACCTTTTATTCATCTCCTTTCTTTTCATTCCAAGACATCTTACATACGTGAAGACATTGCCTTTCTTAAAGCCACACAGCTTCGTATATTCTTTTTAATTCATCTTTTCACTATTACCATGATTCACATTCCTATAGGCAGATATAATTTATTCCAGTTCTCAAATAATCGTAGAAAAAATCTACCTATTTAACCAAATCAATCTGTTACAATCAGCCACCATCTTACTTTGGTTCTCTCATATCTTGAATGAATTTTAATAATGGTTATATGAAAATGTATTCAGAGAATGACTGTGAGTGGGTTTCACACTTCCCTCCAGTTCATGAGAGTGAAGTAGAATGAAGTGATCACCTGGGTTGTAGCTAGCCATATAAAGCTTTGTGTGAGGAAAGAATATATGTGGAAGTCTAAGGCTGGTGATTATGAAAAACTCAGGAGACAGCATTTTTTTTTATGTTGGGTCCATATATGAGAGGTTGGCTGGTCAACCTATAGTATGCTAGTACTGTATACGGGTAGTGGGTTGGGAAAGGAGAAACTTGTTTATACTTGATTTAAAAGCTTGTATGTTAAATTCCTTGGGAAACACGTCAGGGGGAATAGTCTTCCCTGAGTTTTACTAGTGTTGAAGTTGACGAGGTTATTTGAGCCCCATTGGAGGATGGCTTGGAGGTTAGAATTAAGGGCAGTGGTGGTTGATGTTCTGTGGGTTGAAATGAGTTGTGTAGAGTAGGGTTTGTCAAATGAGAGAGAGGAGTGTAATGTGCTGTCATCTGCAAAACTGTGAATTGGGTTGGAGGTCAACTGAAGTAGGCCATTAATATACAGAAGGAAGAGGGTTGTGAGAGAACTGAACCTTGGATGGTGAGAGGATAGGGAGCTGTCTCCCATCACACATAGTGTTCATTCAGACAGGAAGCTGGCAATCCATCTGCAGAAGTCCCGGGACAGTCCAAACGATGATAGTTTGCTTTGTAAGCCTTTGTTCCAGATCCAGTCAAAAGTTTTAGAGATATATTTGGCGAATCCCAAGTAGTTGGGATTCGCCAAATTTATCCATGACATTTGTCCAGTGATGGGTGATATATGAGAGTAGTAGATCTCCTGTTGATTGACATCGACGGAATCTGTACTGGTGGTTGCTCAATAGCTGGGTATCTTCAAGGTAGAGTAGGAGTTGATGTTTTTCTCCATCACTTTAGATAGGGCAGTAGTTAGATGGCAGTGATTTGTCACCCTTTTTTAGGAATGAGTTGAATATAGGCTAGTTTCCAGGGATATATACCAGTGGAGTAAGAGAGTGTGTACAGATGGCATAGGATAAGAGTCAGTTTTGGTGCGCAGACTTTCAGGACAATTGGAGGAATGCCATCAGGGTCAGGAGATTTTTTGTGTGTCTAATTTAGACAACAGGTTTATGATCTTTTTGACAAAAGGATACAGGGGGCATTGCATGTTGGACAGTTGGAATGACTGGAGGGCATTTGCCATTGTCAGTTATGTATGCATTGGAGGCAAAGTGTGAAGCCAGGAGGTTAGCTTTTTCTGTGAGTGATGTTGCAATTGAGCCATTTGGGTATGATAGAGGTGGGAATAGTGTAAGGCAAAAGTTATGACCAATTGCCTTGGCAAGAGACCAAAAGGCATCTGCCATTTGGACAGGCTGCAAGCATCCTGCTTTTCGCCCGTTCAAATTCTGTTTTAGAAGCATGATCATTTTCTTGCATCTTTTTCGAGCTTCAGTATAGGCATTGAAGGAGGATGGTGTTCTTGATTTGAGCCAGTTGTGGTATGCCTGATTTTTCATTTGTACAGCCTTGGCACATCTTTTGGAGAACCAGGGTTTAGTTAGGGGACGGCAGTTCAGAGTAGTATGGGGAAATGTATGTTTTCATGTCAGTGAAGATTACTTTTGATACGTTTGGACTGGAAGACCAGAAACAATAATACAATCATGGGAATGAAGCATAGTAGTCTCGGAGACTGTCCCATTTGGCACTGTTATAATGCCAAACTATTGTGTGGGAGTGGCTGTGTAAGCATTGCATGGGGGAGGAGATGAGCACTAGGTTGTGGTCAGAATTACCCAGGGGGCTCACTACATTCACTACATATTTGGAAGTGGTCATTAGTAAGGAAAAGATCTAGTTAAGGTGGTTTGGGTTATAAAATAAGGTGGTTTGGGTTATCTGGTATTCTGGTCGGCTTTTGAACAATTTGTGTAAGGTCATTAGTGATGGCAAATGTTTCAGTATCCCTGCCTGCAGGATCTGTACAACTGGAAGAGGATAGCCAATTGGATATGATATGGACATTAAAATCACCCAGGAGGATGATTTCGCTGTTAGGAGAGTGGAACTGGAGAAAACAACTTTTAAGGAGAGGAAATGAAAGAGCTCAGAATGATTGTTGGTATTAGGAGAGCGATAGAGACAGCAGATGAATTTGAGTGAGTGGGGAAGGATAGCTTCAGCCAAAGAAGGTCAAAGCTGGACGATTCTAGGTTAGGTGCTATCTAGGGGTATGTCAGAGTGGATATATGCACAGACACCATCCTTGGGTCAAAAGGAGTTAAATAGTGTATAGTTAGGAAGGGTGAGATGGATAGTGCTGGGGGAAGGTGGGATTTGGTGGACTGCAGAAGATAGTAGATGCTATTAAGGTTGGAATCGATGCCACGGATATTGGTAAAGTGGATATGCAAGGTTCTGTGAGGCATGGATTTGACCGCAGGGGTCTTGCACATTTCCTATGCAGTGCCTGCATACTGGTCTCCTTGTGGCTATTAGTGCCATCACTTGGTTTTTGTACTAGTTTGGTTTGTTTTTAGTCTATCATCCAACTGTTGTTTCCATTTTTGCATTTTTTTCTAGTTGTCTTCGGAGTTGGCATCTTTGTTGTCTCTGGGCAAAGGTTAAATCAGGTCGAGCACATATGTGCGACTGGGGCAAATATCCTTTAGCTTGTTGTTTATCACCATTATAAATTTGGATGTGTTTGTTGGTGTGTCGCAGGTCACCTTCACGAGACATGGAAAGTTCGTTCCGCCCTTTCTTTTGTTTATGGGTCCAAAACGATGGCATTCGACAATATTTTTGGGATCAAAATTGCATTCTCCTGCTTGTTTGCTGACATCTTCTTTTAAGGATTCACCGTTTTCCATCGTAAAGTTCATGATAATGGCATTGAGTCTCCTATTTTCGGCCTTGAGCGACTCGTGTACCATTGATGTGATTAGTTCACAAAGTTCGTTAGCGGGCATGGGTGCACTTGCGATTGGGCGCTGTTTGTTGAGTATCTTGTGCTTAGTTTCCAACTTTCTGATTTTGGAGGAGAAAGTATCTATCATATAATTGGTTGTATTAAGCTGTTATTCGAAGTTTTTTTCAACTCTCTTGCATAGGTTTAGTAGCTGTTTTACGGAAGGGAGGCACATCATACAGAAGCATATCATATAGAAAAGTCTAAGCCTTTCCACGAGAACACAGAAGTAGGGCTGGTTGGATATGCTATAGCTCCATGAGGTGTTAAGCAGGAGGGAAATAAATGCTGCTTGTGAACTGACCAAAAGATATTTAACAACATCAATGCATGTGATTATTCCAAAAGTCAAAAGACTGAATAAGGTAATTGAAATGGATGAATAAAGGGATTAAGCAGGAAATTCAGAAGAAGGGGATACTGTGGATGCAGCACATAATGAATAATGGTAGCAATTAATTGAATCAGGAGTATAAAGAGCAGGCCAGGAAAGTGACTTAGTTGGTAAGAACAGCAAAACTATATGAGCCGAAATTAGCAAATCGAGCCATGAAAAACCCTAGAGAGTTTTTCAGATATGTGATAAGTAGAAGGAAGAATGATTATGGTAAGTTGATGCTAATGGATGAAAATGATGGAATAATAACTGCTGCAAAAGACATCATTGAAGTGTTCAGTGAGCAGTTTATAAGAGTGGTTCATCCTCATCAGGATGAAATCACAACAAACTCGAGCATATAGGAGAGGAGGGTTTAATGTGAAAGAGCAGGAGGTATATGAAGAAATAAATAAGCTTGATGTCAATAAGGTGATAGGATTTGATGACATACCACCATGTCTTAAGGAATGTTCTGGGGAATTGGCATGCCAATTTAATAAGTCTTATACAGCACCAGTTTTAAGAGAATGGGAAAGAAGGTAAAATTGTTTCATTGCATGGAGGTGGTGATAAGGCTGTGGCTATAAATTATAGGCCAATCTGTATATCTGAAGTTGTGTTTAAGGTATTGGAGAGATTGGTGAGAACTAGGATAAAGAAATGGGTTGATAATAGCAGTAGTCTCTGTGGTTATCAGCATGGGTTTGTTAAAGGGTAATCATGTTTTACCAACTTATGTACTATAACAGAGGTGGCCCAACTGTGGCTCGTGAGCTAAATGCTACTCTTTGACATATAATGTGCGGCTCGCAGAAATATGTTGGATGAGCTTTTTTCATCACAATTAATATAAAAGGTAAATAAAAAAATGTTCATGCTTTATAATTATTTATTGGGTATAAACCAAGATTCCACTGGATTAAAACGTAAGTTTAATGTTCATGGTGACTAAATATGTTTACTCAATTTGATACACTTTAATGGGAAGACCCACCAACAGCTCAAAAATTTTATTGAAGAACTAGAGCTTGAAGATAAACCCAGTGATGTCTCTTTCTACTGTATATGAGGTGGCTGTCAACCAGCAATGTCTTAAGTAAGTTTGTGGATCTGTTGGTGCCTATTATTACTTTTCTGGAAGAAGAACAGATTCTATCCTTACCCTGAAAATGAAGAATGGATTCAAGATATAATGTTCCTTACTGATATAATGAATCATCTATAAACACTCAACTTTACTCCAGGGAAAGGATAAGATTGTTTCTGATCTTACTCAGACAATTTCACCTTTCAGAATAAAATAAGAACTTTTTGAAGTTTCAAATATTGTCAAGAAATTTCATTTACTTTCTCGATCTCAAAAGGAGAGTAAATACTTTCCCTAATATTGAAATAAAAAACCACAAACCGGAAGAATATGAAGATAAATTAAAGGACTGCTTGATAATTTCCTAGACAGGTTTGAGGACTTGCAGAATCTCAACCCCTGCTTCACCTTTATTATAAATCCATTCATGGTTAATGTGATCAATCATGTTCAGTTCTTGAACCTCTGATTACAGAATCATCTGCTGTTGAAATGGAACTAATAGAACTTACAGAAGGACATTTCTTTAAAGTGGATCCATAAATCTCAGTCTACAATTGAGTTCTGAAAGCAAGTTCCAGAAATAAAATATCCTGAATGAAGAAAACCAATGTGTGGCTCATCTCAATTTTCTGCACAACTGAGAATGCTATGAATCACTGTACTCCATAATGAAGTTTGTGAAGTTGAAGCATCATGCAATCCTTACAAATCAACACCTGACGGAGTTAATTTGTACAGCTTGACAACAAATCAACTAGATTTTCAACAACTCAGCCAGAATTGCGACTCACAAGACCTCTACTAGCATTAATAGCCTGATAATTGTAGCAATGCCTGTTTGTGGCTTAAAAATATTATGATAAAAGTATAATTTGTAAGGTGGTATCTGATTAAACTATCTCTAATTTGATTGGTTTACATATTTTCATCCATGTTTTGATGACATATTTACTAAGACAAATAAATATCATTAAAAATATCTGTTTATACTCCTTTTATTTTTATTTTTGGCAGTCTTATTTAATGTTAATGAAATGCAAATTTGCATATTTTTCTTAATGTTTCCATAGTTCATTATTGTATTAAATATGCTCAATATAGTTAAAACAATGATCAGTTGGGATTTTGAAAACATTTGGTGTGTATATATATATATATATATATATATATATAATGTGTACTTTGTGATTTTTGAAATTAATACAAATTAATACTTTTAAAACTACATACACGAATAAATATTATTATCTACATATATTTCTTAATATTTATATAAAATTTTCTTAAAATGTGCATGTAACAATAAAAGTGTATGTGTAATATATGTTCATGTCTTGCAACTCTCCAATATCTGAAGTTTATTGTATATGGCTTTTGTGTAAAACAAGTTTGGAGATCCCTGTACTATAACAAGGTGACAAATGTCTTGGACAAGGAAGATTCATAAACAGTGGTATACATAGATTTTGCAAAAGTTTTTGATAGACTGCCAAATGACAAGTTGTTAAGAACCCCCCCCCCCCCATGAAATGTATGGGATTGGATAACAGACTAGTGAGTTGGATCTGTGACTGTCTGTCAGATAGGTATCAGCATATACAACTTTCTGATACCTATCTGACAGACAGTCACAGATCCAACTCACTAATCTATTATCCAATCCCATACATTTCAGGGGGGGGGGGTACTTAACAGCTTGTCATTTGGCAGTCTATCAAAAGCTTTTATATAGTATCCTGAAAGAGGAAAGTCACTAGTGGTGTGACAAGGGTCAGTTTTGGGACATTGTTGTTCAATTTGCATATTAATGATATTGGGATGGGTTTAGCTCATGATATGCAAATATTTGCAGATTATACAAAATTGGAGAGTGTAATGTAGAATCAAGCAGATGTGTTGGCTTTACAGGAGGATTTGAATTGATTGTATGAGTGGGCAACAGTATGGAACTATCAGTTCAATGTTTCAAAGTGTAAGGTTTTGAAATTTGGTAAGCAACAATGGGGTTTCTAAAGTATACACTGGGTGGTAAAATTTTAAAGGGGTAAAGGAGATGAAACATCTGGGCATGGTGGTGGACAAGGACCTGAAATTCAGGGAACATTGCACAAGTTGTAAAGATGTCACATTGAATAATGGCACAGATGTGGAGGAACTTGACATGCAGAAATAGAGGTTTTGATTCCATTGTATAAGGCTTTGATCAGGCCTCATATGGATTATTGTGCACAGATTTGTTATGTGATTATGCGTTATATGAATATGTTAGAAAGTGTCCAGAGAATATTCACAAAGGTGGTATGTAGTCTTTGAATGTGGCATATGAAGACAAATTGAAAGAATGTAAATTGCAAAGCCTCATGAATAGGAGGAGGGGAAGGGATATGGCTGATATATATATGTGTGTGTGTGTGTGTGTGTGTGTGTGTGTGTGTGTGTGTGTGTGTGTGTGTGTGTGTGTGTGTTAGTCAGGGATTGTTATCAGTTTAACATAGAAGAAAATTTTCATAGAATGAGAGAGGAGGGGGAGTTTAGAACAAGAGGCCATCCCTGTAAACTGTGTAAGAAGGATGTGAACAGAGGAGTGAGAAGAAGGTTCTTTGCATGGAGAATGGTTGGTTAGTTGAATGCATCGCCTGAATGTGTTGTGAAGTATCATCTAAAATTAATCATCTTTTAGATGAAGTATCATCTAAAAATTATCTAAAATTAATAAAAACAGAAAATATCCTTAGCCCACCCACAGTACTAATGTAATATACATTTACAACTTTAAATGAGTAAGAGTCATGTTAAAAAAGTATTCTTCATTTTTTATGATTCGGGGATTAATTGGCATTTTTGCTTGTTTATTCTCCCTCCCCACAACATCTTAACTCTTCTATCAAACAGAAAATTTTCTATGAATTTCTTTGAGCCTTAATAATAATCATTTGTAGAAATTGACACATATTGTCATCCATCATATATATGACAGATAGATTTATGTTTTAGTTTTCTGAGACATCCAATTTTTCTTTCTTTCTTTTAAGTTAGGATGGTTAGTGCCACTTTTGGATCGTATTACACAGAATTCAACTATAGTTGCTTGCCCTGTAATTGATATCATCAAGGCAGACACTTTTCAGTATGTTGCATCTCATGATGTGAATATTGGAGGTTTTAATTGGGAACTAAACTTCATTTGGCAATCTTTACCCGAAAGATTAAAAAAATTGAAGCATAACACATCAGATCCTGTTCGGTAAGTATAGTTATTTCTTTTAATATTTTTTTAATATATCTTGATAACAAATGCATTAGATTAAGTTGCATATATAGTAGAACTGTAGTTTTTGAACTGTGGCAGATTTGCTGTGATATTAGAATTCCATTGGGAATATACATTACAAGCAAAAATGCAGAAATGAAGCAATACATTCTCAAGAGGAGGATTATAGTGAAAAATTAAAGGAAGAATTTGTTTTAATAAAAAAAATATTTAATGAGATAGTTTTTTTTTTTTTTTTTGACAAAATGCAAGTTTCTTTTTTTATGCAGAATTTCCTGCAAATTTTTCGGGATACTTATTTAAAAAATACAGATACATTATCAAAGAAAGAACCATATGGCTTCATTTCAGCAACATAAACTATATAGAAATAACGGATATTAAAGATCCAACATTATTTCAAAGCCAGATATACACCCTCCGTCCAAAAAAGAAACCAAACTTTTCGAAAATAGAAGAGACTAGTGGTGCCACCTGTTGTATCTTTTGTTGTCGAAAGTGGCAACCTTCATTAGTGTTGTGTCAACTGTTTATGACATTTGTTTCATTAGAAGCCAAGTTATAGTGCTGCCAAGAGTGACAGTGTGTTTTGACGAACGGTCGGAAAATGAGTTTCAAACAGAGTGATGCAATTGACTTTTGCGTTAAACTTGGTAAATATTTTATCGAAACACATTAAATGCTTCAAAAAGCATACGGTGATGAATGCTTATTCCGTGCTCAAGTTTACGAGTGGTTTAAGCGATTTCAAAGTGGTCGTGAGACGCTTGAGGACGATGAAAACCCGGGCCATCCAAAACTGGACTGAGCAAAGTTAACATCCAAAAAGTGCATGATTTCATCAAAGAAAAACCGAAATCGCATGTGAGATTGATTGAAGATGAATTGGGGATTCCAAAATCAACTGTGCACAACATTTTGACTAAGAGTTTGGACCTTCGTAAATTGAATTTGCGATTTGTTCCCCCACAAGTTGGCCGATGACCAAAAAATGTATCGAATTGAACCCTGCAAGGAGCTCATTAAAACCACTCATAAGGATTCAAACTTCCTTGAAACGATTGTTACTGGTGATAAAACGTGGTGTTTTTTTGATTATGAGCCCGAAACAAAGCATCAGAGTGCTGAGTGGAGACCACCAGAAGTGGGGCATCCGAAAAAAAGTTGCTTGGAGAAGTCAAAAATAAAGACAATGCTGATTTGTTTCTACAATTCCAAGAGCATTATCCACAAAGAATTTGTTCCGCTTGGCCAATTGGTCAATGGTGAGTTTTATCTCGAAGTTTTGAAGCGATTGATAGCGAGAATTCGGTGCGTACGTCATGAATATCGTGATGACCGACCATTCGTCAAAACACACACTGTCACTCTTGGCACTATAACTCAGGCTTCTAATGAAACAAATGTCATAAACAGTTGACACAACACTAATGAAGGTTGCTGCTTTTGACAACAAAAAGATACAACAGGTGGTGCCACTAGTTTCTTCTATCTTCGAAAAGTTTGGTTTCTTTTTGGACAGAGAGTGTATGTTGAATCTGTAGAAGTCTTGAAATTTTGACAAGAGATCTAATGAGAATGCAATCCTTGGCATTAGAGTTGACTCAGCACTAATTGAAAGTCAACTATAAAAGTCACTGATAAAAGGCAACTATACAGAAGCTTGAGTAGTGCTCATGTCTTTTAAGTAGTGCATGCTAAGGCAACTCCAATGCTGAGGATTGTATTTTCATAAGCTGTCTGGTCAAAATTTCGAAAATTCCAAAGTTCCTATATATATTTGGCTTTTAAATAATGTTGGATCTTTAATATCCACTATTTCTATATAAATACATATTTTATAATGGTAAAGAAATTAATATAAAACATTAAATTAATTACCCGTGTAAATTGTTGAATTATTGTGAGGGTTATATCAAATAGTGCCTCTGTAATACAGTTGAAAGAATGACATTTATTATTATTATTATTACCTAAGACCCAGTGGAGTCAAAGACTCATCTAGGAGGTCCTTTTATCATATACACACACACACACACACAGCTCATCATACCATGCTTTAAACACACTCAAATTCTCTGCAGACACCCACTCTCAGGCAAGGCATTCCAATCATTCACAACTCTGCACACAAAAAACCTGCTTCTCACTTCCCTGCTCACACCCTCTTTATACAGTTTCCAGGGATGACCCCTGATCTCCTACTGTTTTCTGTAGAACCTCTCCAATACTGATCCTATAACAACCCCTTACTAACTTGTAGGTCTCTATCATATCTCCCCCTCTTCCTCCTATCCACCAGACTCTGTAAATTGCATTTTCTCAATCTTTCCTCATATTCAACATTCCAGAGGTCACAAACTACCTTAGTCGCCTCTGGGCCCTTTTCAACATCTCTTCGTCCTTTTGAAAAACAGGTGAGAAAATCTTGGCCTTCAACAGAAAAATACCTAAGTTTGAATTGTGTCATTATTATTATTATTAACATTAGGCTTTCATGGAGTCAAAAGACTCATCACAAAGGACCCACACCCTCATACAAAAAATATAATTGAATTCCTTAAACCTATATACAGTTGCACTCCTCATACTTTCAGGTCCATAGTAGCAGACTCAAGAGGTTTTGACTCTTTGTTCTTTTTTTTTCTTAATGAAAAGACCTAAGTTTGAATTTTGTCATTATTATTATTATTAACATCACCTTATAAGAATACAATCCTCATCATTGCTTTAGCATGTGAGCATTGCTTAAACTTCTGTATAGTTGCCTTTTATTAGTGCAACTTTTGTAGTTGCCTTTCAGTTAGTGCCGAGGCAACTCCAATGCCAAGGTTTATTATTAACATTTGATCCCCATGGAGTCAAAACTCATCACAGGAGGCCCACACTCTCATGCAAATAAAAAAAAAAAAATCATTAAACTCTTTAAACTTATTTGCAGCTTCTACACTCACAATACTTTCAGACAATGCATTCCACTCACTGACCACTCTCCATGCAAAGAACCTGTTTCTTGCTCACACCCTCCTTACAACGTAGCTTCTAGGGATGACCTCTTTTTCTACCCTTTTCTCCCCTCTACTCTATGAAGAATCTCCTCCACATTAATCTGGTAATAATCCCTCCCTCACCAACTTACACATCACAATCATATCTTGTCTTCTTCTATTCACAAAGCTTTGTGAATGAGAGAATGCAAGTTGCATTCCCCTCTATCTGTCTCATATCTTTCCATAGAGATGAAACCAACTTAGTGTCTAATATATCCTCATCCCCTTGAAAACCAGGGGATGAAGATATTAGAAACAAAACCTATAATATATTAGAAAACCAAATCTATATATACACTAGTCCATGTAGCCTGAATAAGTCACTATACAAAGGTACCATACCTCTTCTCTTCTACAAAGAGAAGCTCCTCCTTATCATTGCCATAATCTGTTGTGATGGTCTTACAATTTTAACAGTATGACCCCTTAAGCTTCAACTTTCTGTCCATCATCACTCCCTCAGATCTCTTATCTCTTCCACCCCATCAAAATTTCTCCATTAATTTTATACTCTGCATCTGCCTATCAAATTTCGAGATCACACACTTTGCAGTACTAAACTGATAGCTTCACTTACATAGTCTATTGAAATCCTGCAAAGCTATAATAGCTCTGCTTGTCATAGCTTTTCCCAACTTTGCATCATCAGCAAACTGCACATCTCCAGTTAAGTTTGTCCCACTATCATTAATATAGTTAAATAATGAATTCTTGGACTCCTTGGAGGTGTCACATAATAATAATAATGGCCCCAAGACAGGCCACTGCAGTACTTTAATGGTCAGCTTCCTCTTTTAGAATACCACTCCCCCATAAAAAAAACCCACTGATATCTGTCTGGCAGCCATCTCCTATCTAGTTCACTGGTCTCTTGTTCAGTCCCATCCATTTCAGTTTAGTTAGCAGTTTGTCATGTGGCAATCTATCAAAGGCCTTTAAAAAATCCAAATATACCACTGTATACTCATCTCATTACCCAATGAATTTATCACCTTGTTGTACTACATAAGCAGATTGCTAAAATATGACCTCCCACTAACAAACCCATACTGACCATCATATAGAACACTACTATCAGCACAATTCTGACTCCTAGTCCTCACCAACATCTCTAACAGCTTAAGAACAACTCTAAGACACACAGATTGGCCTATCTTAGTCTTATTCCCTCCCCTCTTTGTGAAGTGGAACATTTTTCTCATTTTCTACTCCTTTGAGACTTTCCTTGTTGCAAGACTCATGTTAAACAGGTGTGCCAAAAGTGATCCCATTCTAGAGCTTTCCTTCCAAACATGCGAGGATATATTATCAAGTCTTACAGCCTTATTAAAATTAAGTTTATTTAATTCCTCTTTACCATGTTCATTCACTATCATTCTCTCCTCCAACAAACTCTCTGCTCTTCAGCTTTTCATGATGTCACCTTCGCAAGAATGGAATACTTCAATAAACCGCTTATTGAATATTGCCTGTATCTATATCCTCTTCATCAGTTACCAATCTACCATTGTCATAACTTAATATCATCCTGTCATAGTCATTTCTTTTTTATACTTGCCACATATTGAAAGAACTTACCAGGATTTTTGTTGACTTGACTGGCTAATTTTTACTCATTCTGCACTTTTGCTATCTTTACTGAGTCACCTTGCTGTTGCACTCTTTGTACGCTACATGCAACTGATTATTATCAATATTTATATTGTGTTGCCACTGTGGTGCGTTCTTTTTCCAGATTTCATGCTTAATCCCTTCATTCATCATTTTACTCCCACCTTATTTAGTAAACTAATTTACAAGTAGCATCTATTTCCTTTCTACTCAGTTCCTCTTTCCATGCTATAGCTTCTAGTTGTCTCATAAGTTTTTCATAATCATCAGTTCTTTATTTCCACATATATTTCTTCTTCACAAAAGTTCTCAGATCACTGCTACAATCATCACTTCATGGTCACTCTATTCAAAAGCACATCCTCTGATATATGATTAGATCTATGACTCTTAACTCATATACCTCTGTTACATATTGCCTAAGATATTTGTTTTAAAAAAAAATCAAGAAATTCATTCTCCTTATTCCCTTATGCTATTTCTTCATTTCAATCAGTATTGCCGTAATTAAAATCACCTATAACGATCACCTTTCTCTTGCTCACTAAGCAAAGTTGCCTGTACATTTCTTTGTCTCCAAACTCAACATTCTCCAGCTTATAGTAATACTGTTGTGACCTATTCTTCTTATTCTATTCTATTAACTTTCTTATACTTTATATCCTACCGGCTGCGCCATTTATGTTGTGTCCCAATTTACGATTTTTTATTCTATCTAGTAATTTCCTCTTATCTATGTTCTTCTATTATCTATGCTTGAGATATCACCAAAACTTTTACTAATATCTAAGTTATTTCTCCCCTTAGTACCCCTAATATTTGTATTTATACTGCGCCTTTTGGGATATTTAGTTTAAGATAATATATACAAAAACAAGGAGAAAGAACTCAAATATGCCTGAAAGTGTAACTATGTTGCAGTCGTGACACTTTATCTCGTTTCTTAACTTTAATTTCCCGCATGATTAGGTTTGTAATTTTTCAAGTGGTGCATTGGACAGCAATTTCAGACAACTCTTTTATCATTGAACAAAGGTTTATTAAATTCCTTAACATGGTACAATTCAATTCTTTTGTGATTACTCAATTTTATGCTAAACTAAATGCTTATAAACTAACATTAGCTCATTACAGGTAATTAGGCTATGATCCTATACTGAGTATTACGATCATGCCGCCATAACAATTCAACACATAAATTCACTTGACGTGGACAAATAAGATTAATTCACACTATTTAACTATTCAAACTTAAGTAGATTAACTAAACCATTTACTGCACTAACACATATCTAGTATTACAATCATGCTGCCATACACATTCAACATGGAAATTCATTTGACATGGACAAATAAGATTAATTCACACTATTTAACTATTCAAACTTAAGTAGATTAACTAAACCTCTTTCTGCACTAACACACAACTATGACATTTTAACTTTCCTATACATTACAATAGACATGCAATATTCTCAGGACATTTAATTATTCACATAGCATTAACACTAGCCAGCTTACTTTTAATATATTCTGTCAGATACTAAAGTCCTAGTATAAATTTTCCTTGGTCACTTCAACAGTTCCATATTAGAATAATGATACTTATCACAGACAAATTTTAGTTAACATTAGATATATTTTACAGTACCTTTCTTTCTTGGGTTTTTCATACGGGCCTTTACCTTCTTCTGATTGAACTATTTTGATGTAACCTCTTCGATAATCTGCTTCTCCTACGTTCTTTTTGGAATTGAACTAGGCTTACGCTGGCTTAACTTTTCATAACTCCGAACACTTTTTGAATCATCTATATATCGGCTGTGCAACTCGCCACGTGGACATCGATTTCTTTACTTCCTTCCGTTTTTCGTAGTTGTCACTGAAGTCGATGCACAAAGAATATGTTTCCCTCTCTTTGACTTTATGGCATTCTTCGCTTCTTACTTAGGAAATACAAAACCGAAATCCCGCTCACTTTCATTTCCATGTTGTGACGCCGGAGATATAACCCCTATTTCGCCATTCAGGAAATCACCGTGAAATCCCTACGCAACAGCTCGCGAAGGACTCTCCTGGAACAGAATCAAAACCAAAGCCTCGTGGGGGGGGTTTCCAACCCTTTTATACCTGTTCTCCTAATGGCACTTTTTCTAACTTCTTTTCTCCGCCCCTACTTGTTTTTACCTCACTGACCAATTACGGTGGCGTTTTTCTGCCTAACGTCATTTGATCGGCGGGCCCGTAACGATGTCTCAATCCGGGAATTGACCCTAAACGATTTTCTGTTGTTTTTCTTTGCTAGCCTCTAACTTAATCCCCTTTCAAAATTTTTCTATGAATTTACTTAATAACTTAATCTCTAGCCTCTCACATACCATCTCTTATGACTAATCCTTTTCTGTCTTATTTATTTAACTTTTCTCATTTAAATCATATCACAATATTAGTATTTTCTCTCTTTTGTTAGTTAGTCTAACAAAACCTTTATTTTTATTTTTTTTTTATTGGATGCAAGAATCTTTCCTTGTCTTTTAATTAATTCAACTTTTATCTTTTAATGCAGGGTTTTTAATTTATTTTATTTTTTCTTCATGTTACACCATGATAGCTGAGAATTCTATATTCTCAAGATATCAGGGTGTAACAATACCCAACTAAATCCTATCAACCTCCATCTTGATCCATATTGTTTCAAAAACTTTTATCTTTTAATGCAGGGTTTTTAATTTATTTTATTTTTTCTTCATGTTACACCATGATAGCTGAGAATTCTATATTCTCAAGATATCAGGGTGTAACAATACCCAACTAAATCCTATCAACCTCCATCTTGATCCATATTGTTTCAAAACCTCTGTCGCAATTTTCCTTTTAAAAGGATTTTAGATCCTTTGTATTTCAATCTTGTGCATGATTCCCCCACTATCATCACCAGCACTTCCCCTTCCCATTTCTCTCCTCATGAAAAATATTATTATTATTTCCCAAGACCTCATGGAGTCAAAGACTCATCTGGGAGGTCCTTTTATCACACACACACACACACACACACACACATCTCATCATACCGTGTCTTAAACACACTCAAACTCCTTGCAGACACCACACTCTCAGGCAAGGCATTCCAATCATTCACAACCCTGCATGAAAAAAACCTGCTTCTCACACCCTCTTTATACAGTTTCCAGGGATGACCTCTGTTTCTCTCCTGATCTCCCACTATTCTCTGTAGAACTTCTCCACCATTGATCTTATAACAACCCTTTACCAAATTGTAGGTCTCTATCATATCTCCCGTCTTCCTTCTCTCCACCAGACTCTGCAACTTACATCTTCTCAATCTTTCCTCAAACTCAAGGCAGAAACCACCTTAGTCGGTTCCCCTTTGGACCCTTTCCAACATCTCTTCATCCTTCTGAAAATCCGGTGACCAAATCTGGGCACAATAGTCCATGTGTGGCCTAATCAAAGCCTTATACAATGGAACAAGAATCTCCCTACTTCTACACGTCAGTGTCCTCCGCATCATTCCCAGAAGTCTTTGTGTTGTCTTCACAATTTTGGCGATGTGTCCCCTAAATTTTAGATCCTTATCCACTATCACCCTCAGATCTCTTATTTCCTCTACCTCCAACAATATATTCTCACCAAGCATAAATTCTGCATCCCATCTTTGTTTTCCAAATTTTAAAACCTTACATTTTGCAACATTGAACTCACATCCCCATTTGCTTGCCCAATCACTCAATTTATTCAAGTCTTCTTGCAAGGCCACAACATCTTCACTACTCTTTATGGTTCGTCCCAACTTTGCATCATCTGCAAATAACTGAATATCTCCATCCAAATCTTCACCAATATCATTAATATAGAAGTTAAATAGTAATGGCCCTAAAAGAGACCCCTGAGGCACTCCACTGGTGACTTTCCTTTTCCTGGATATCGCACCCCCCCCATACACAACTTGTTGATACCTATCAGATAGATAATCTCCAATCCAATGCACTAATCTAATATCGAATCCCGTCTGCTCTAGTTTGACTGTCAACTTATCATGAAGTACTCTACCAGAAGCCTTTGCGAAATCCAAGTACATTACTGTGTATCCTTCTCCTCTGTCCAAGGAAGCAGTCACTTTATTGTAATAAGTAAGTAGATTACTAAAATGACCTCCCTTTAGCAAATCCATGCTGTCCATCAAAGATTATACCATTGTTGTCAACCCAACTCTGGATCCTAGTTCTCACAAGCTTCTCCAACAACTTAACCACAACACCTGACACAGAGATAGGCCTATAGTTTGATGCTTGAGTTCGATCACCTCCTTTATGAAGTGGCACAATCTTGCCCTCCTTCCACTCTTTAGGAACTTGACCAAGTGCAAGACTCGTATTAAAAAAATATGTCAAGGCAGGTGTCAACTTTCTGGCACATTCCTTCAGAATACGTGGTGATATATTATCAAGTCCCACAGCCTTATTTACATCTAGTTTACTCAAATCCCCAAACACCTCTTGCTCACTTACAGTCAGTCTCTCCTCCCCATCATCAACTGCTCTCAATCTCTCGAAGTCACGTTCACAAGATTGAAAGATCTTGTGAATGTGACTTCGAGAGATTGAGGACCCCTGTGAAAAAAGGGTATATGTGGAACTACAATGGCGGGGGAGGGGGGGGGTGAACTGCTCATTAAGTATCTCCACCACACATTCTGCAACAGCTGTCTTTATACCATTTCCTCCAATCAATGTCATCCTTCCATAATCATTCTTTCTTTTGCTGGCTACATATCGAAAGAGCTCCCTAGGATTCTTTTTGACTTCATTAGCTAACTGCTGTTCATACCTCTCTTTAGCTACTCTCACCAACTAAGTCACCCTCCTTGCCTGGTCTTTGTAGACTTCATGAAATTGGTTACTTCCACTTCTCTTATGCTGCCTCCACAATGCTGCTTTTCTCTGTATCGCATACTTAATCTCTTTATTCATCCATCTCACACCTACCTTATTTAACCTTCTCACCCTTGGAATACATTTAGACATTGCATCTACTAAATAGTTTTTGAAAATCCCCCAAGCTGCACTGATCTCTTTTCCAGCTAACTCCTCATTCCATGCTACACCTGCAAGCTGTCTCCTGAGCTCTTCATAATCACCCCCCCCCCCCCCTTGTAGTTCCACATATACCCTTTTTTCACAGGGGTCCTTGCACTGCTGGCAACCACCCAGGTAATCACCTCATGGTCACTTTCACCAATTGGTGGATGATTTGACACCTCATTTATAATTACATCCTCTGATGAGATGACCAAATCTAAGACCCTTAATCCTCGTGTGCCCTGTTACATACTGTCTGAGGTAGTTATCCCTCAAAAACTCAAGAAACTCATTTTCTTTACTTCCAGTTGCTATCTCTTCATTCCAGTCTATATTGCCATAATTAAGATCACCCATAATGATCACCCTTTTCTTATTTGCTTGGCTTATTTGACTATACATTTCACTATCACCACCACCATCCACATTACCAGATCTATAACAACATCCCACCAAGTATTTGATTCTATTCACCTCTATCTCACACCATACTGCCTCAAAACCATTGGCCCTATTTCTCTCTTGCATCTCTACCTTATATGGACATAACTCTTTCTCTATCATCAATAGCACTCCCCCCCTCCCTTTTTACCCCTTCTATCCTCACGAAACATATCATACCCTTCCATCTCTATTCCTGTCAGGATGTTGTCCTCTTCCAACCATGTCCCACTTATTCCGACAATCTTTGAGTGAACAGACGCAATTAGTGCAACCATTTCATCCGCCTTGTTTCTTATACTTCTTGTATAGCATTGGTTATACAAACACGACAGCTCATTTCTGGATCTACAGCTAGTTCCACTGATACCACTCACTCGATGTGATCTCTCCATGCTGGACTGGGACCATTTCCCTTTCTGCTTCTTCATTTTAGAACCCTTTTCAATTTCATCTGTTTTCTCTTGATCCCTGGTCATCCCTTTTCTTTCTTGTCTACACATGCTCTCATCTCCTCTTGGAGCATCCGCCTTTCTCATGCTGTGTACCCCTGTCTACCCTGAGCCTCCCCGTTTCCCTGCTCCTCTTGCACACCCATTCTCTCATTTTCTATTACCACTCACTTCTCCATTCATTTCCACTTCTTCAATCTCTCCTGTCTTACTCTCCTGCTCTTCCACATCACTCCCCCTCTCGATCTGATTCATTCTCTCTATTCACTTCTCTACTTTCCAGCAGCAGTCTCTCCAGGCGACTCACACCATAACCACTCAAATGCAGTCCATCGCTCCCATACAGCTCACTTCGTCCCTCAAACTCATTCCACACATTAACAAACTGTACTCCCATCTCCTCACACATTTCAGCCAGAATATCATTCATAATCCTTGCTCTCCGCCTCATTTCACCACAATCATACCTAGGCAACACACTGACTACCCTTCCAGTCACACTATTCTCTTTTATCTTTCCAAGCAGCCTCCTGACATTCATTCTGACATGCTTTTTGTTTTCTCTCAAATCATTTGTACCAATTAATACTATTAACTCTTTTGCTCACTCCCGCCTCATATCCAATGCCTCAATCACTCATTCATCCTTCTTTGTTTCCGTACTTTCGGTCCAACATACATCCAACTTTCGCTATCATTCTTCTCACTTTTACTCTCATTCATCTTTTTTTGTTTCAGTACTTTCAGTCCAATATGCGTCCAACTTTCACCATCATTCATTCTTTTTTCGCTATCATTTATTTTACTCAATCACTCATTTTACTCAATTACTCATTTTACCGCCTGGAAAACATACCCTGTGCATTTTATCCTCTAGCACACTTTTAATAATGGAGTCGCCATACAACGCCACTTGCTCATCTTTCGTTAACTCTTTCATGCCATCATGATTTATTTTAATAGTTCTGACCCGAATTCTCTTAATTTCATTCTGCATCCATTTCATTTCTTGCCTCATCCAATCCAATTCACTTTCCGAATCTCGTGACAGATTCTCTCTCTCTCTATCATTAAATCTTTCTAACTTTCTAACTCTCGACCCCCTCTTCTCACTTTCCCTCTCATTCATCCTTCTTTGTTTCCGTACTTTCGGTCCAACATACATCCAACTTTCGCTATCATTCTTCTCACTTTTACTCTCATTCATCTTTTTTTGTTTCAGTACTTTCAGTCCAATATGCGTCCAACTTTCACCATCATTCATTCTTTATTCGCTATCATTTATTCTTTCGATTTTTTTCACCTGCGATTTCCTCATCACGCCATTTCTACTTTCATTCGTTCTCTCAATTTCATTTCTTTCCAGTACTCTCGCCTCACTTTTGTCCCTTTTAACATCCGTTACGGTTTTCAAATCGCTCTTTTTCTTTTTTCCTGATTTTTTTAACATTTTTCGCCTCTCTTACTCACCATCCTTCTCTTTCAAACATGCACTCACGACACAATTGTTACTAACACTTTCTGTCATCAATTTCATATTTGCATTCATCAGTTCCTCATTCAGGTCACACTTCGCACACACACCCTTCTTCCATCCATGCTAAACATCCACAAATCATTTATGTAATTGAAGGGATACATATAACAGACCTCACACTTAACGAAACGACTGAAATCTAAATTAAAATCATGGAATGACAATGTCGCCACCATTTTTTCCCCCCCTGCAGGTTACTAGGTCTAATAATAACGATTTCGTAATTAAGTGTAGGCAAGAAAAATTCCCCACACTAATAATACCGGTAGCGCACAACGTTTACAGCTGCTCTTACTCAAACAATTACCCATATATAATTAATTATTCCTAGAATAACTTATCTGAATCAGGAGCTCTTCTTCCATACCCCTCTATATCATACCCTTCCATTTCTATTCCTGTCAGGATATTCTCATCCAACATGTTTCACTTATTCCAACTATTTTCGGGTGAATAAACTCAATCGATACACCAATTTCATCTCCCTTATTTCTGATACTTCTGCATTTTAAATAAGTATCTATTCTTCAAGTTTTCCCTTTCAGTCGTTTCCAACTGCAGGCTTCCCCACAAAATATTCCTTTTGAGATTTTTATAGGATAGTTCACCATTGCTTCCCCCCCCCCCCCCCCCAATTTTATCCGGGCTCGGGATTGGCATATGTGGCTGGGATGTATTCATGACTGTAATCCATGTGTGTTCATGAGACCGGTTTGCCTGTTCTGGGAGGAAGAAAAACCTGAGTTTCCGGGTGAAACCCCCCCCCCCCACTATATCCATATGACACTGGCTAACTCACCTTCAGTCGAAAGAGACCAGATAAAGTTCCTCACGTCACTGATGTGAACCCAGGTCTTTCTGACCAAAGGGCTTCATCTATACTGACTGAGCTACGGAGGCAATTCATTTATGTTGTATATATCAGTTTTGCTCAATTTTGAATAACCTTTAGCCACTCTTAAAAATCTCATTTCTTCAGCTGGTTTACTCCATCTTTTTTTTTCAATTAGCCATTATTCTTTTTTTTTTATTCAGTGTCCTTTTAATTATTCTATAGATTTTCTGGAATTCCTTTATTTATTTTTCATCTATATCTTTGAGATATTATTATGCAGCCTAAATAATTAAATTGTTTCACCTGTTCTATTCTCTATGATTGTTTTTGATCTAACATGATCTTGACCTTTAAATGCCATGACTTATTTTTCTCTTGTCCGTAAATAAGTATACCGATTCATTTCTTGTTTTATAACCAGTCCTATGCATGCCCCCCCCCCCTCCCATCAGCGATTTCGCATTTGCTTTAGTCTGCTCACCTTTTATTCTTTGATTCGTCTTTCTCCCCAGGCTCAACTACTCCTCATGCATTCAAGGCCATCCCATCTCATCCCTATGCTGACCATCCTCATACATGTATTGATCACTTCTTTCAGAATCCACTTTCCTTACACTGTGTCTCCCTGACCTCCCCCCCCCCTCTCTCCTCATTTCCCTAAGTTCAATTCATGTTCTCATCTTTCACACTTCTTTAATCTTCATTCACAATCACTTTGGTTTCACTTGGTCTACTTTCTTGATCATTTACATTGCCTCTGACTTCTGCTGATACTTTGTTTGCATCACTTATTTTGCTTCCTTCCAGCAGCAATCTTTCCACATGACTCACATCAAAACTATTGAAATGCATTTCATACAGTTATATTCATCCTTCACAATCTGCACTCTTTTCTCTTCATATTTTTCCACTAACATACTATTCACAATCTTTGCTTTCCACCTAAACTCATCGTTGTCATACCTGAGCAACACACCACCTACTCTTCCTACAACTCTGTTGTCTTTCACTCTGCTCAATAATCTTATAATGGGAGGCAAATAATAGAAGGATTAGAAGTAAAAGAATCAGAGGTGTATCAAGAGTTGATCAGGCTAGATATTAATAAGGCTGTGGAAATGTATGACATATCTTCGTCATGTATTTTAAGAGAATGTGGAAAAGAGTTAGCTATGCCACTGACCCCAGTTATTAAATGATAGTCTCAGTGTGAGGAATCCTAATGAATAGAAAGGAGACAACATAATTTCCCTTTCACATCCATGGTTCTAAAACAGAAATTTTCACTTATAGACCATTCCATATATGTGCAATTGTATTTAAGATGTTGGGGGAGATTGTTTAGGAAGAAAATAGAATGCATGATTGGATTGTTGGACCTAGAATTTTCTGGTGGTGATGGTCAGCATAGGTTTTTGAAAGGCAGTTTTGAAATGTGTTGGATAATGGGAGACTCATATACAGTTGTGGTCTTTCCAGCATTGGATAAATTGTCGAGTAACAAATTTGAGTGCAAGGTAGGGGAGATGGTTAGATGGGCTGGAACTGGCCTTCTGGATGATACAATCAAATTATATATGGTAGGGCAGGGTATCAGAAAAGAAAGGTAATCAGTGGTGTGCCACATGGTTCTGTTCTTGAACCCGACTGTTTAACTCATTTCTTATGAATTTGGGGAGAGTTATTATTATTATGTGATACTACTTGGTTCACCCAAATGAATTTGGGTGAATTTGGGGAGAGTTATTATTATTATGTGATACTACTTGGTTCACCCAAATGAATTTGGGTGAATTTGGGGAGAGTTATTATTATTATGTGATACTACTTGGTTCACCCAAAAAATCACCATCATCAAAAACGACTATACTACTATATATGTTATATTTATGTGTATTTATATTTTATTCACTTTCTTTACTTTCAATATCTGCCTTCAATTCTTTATTTTAATTCTATATCTATATTCAATATCTCGTCCTTGTGTTAATCGATTTTACTTTATTTCTGCCTTAAACTTATCTTGATAATCCTATCTTAACACAAGCTATGGTGCTAAACTACGAAGGCTATCTATCTACTTGGCCGACTACTTAGAGTAACCACGTGTATTGAACTCTCGGACAAAGGGCCTATTTCCTTGTTGGAGACAAGTCCCTTGTAATTACTGTCTGGAGTTGTTTCCCTGTCAGATACTGGCAAATTTATTTGTTCTGCTGCGCCAGCTAGTATCCTTAGGTTAGGAGGAATCCTTAACCAGGGAACCTCTCTCAGAAATTATACAGAGGTGATTATCCTTACACTTATCTTTCAGCACCTAATTATCTAACTAATTATACTCAATGATGTTTGCAATCGTGGCCTATAAATATTAAATTATTCTCCGCATTAGGTTCCGAATTTATGAGCAATGAGTTGAATTCAGGCACAGGCTAATTTCAGGTTAAAACATAAAGAACATTTATTAAGATCACTAAATTGTACATAGTTACATTCATTCTCACTATTAGATTAAAGTCATACTCAGGGGTGAGGAGCTATCATTGATATTTAGAACTTAATTGGAAATTTAACATAGGCTCCTTTTAAGATTCCACTCATTTGACTGTACACAATACATATATCAAAACTCTAATCTTCTCAATTTATCCTATCAATCTATGTCAAAGACTACAAATCACAATTATCACACTCTACTTAATTCACAATATGAGACAAAGATGCCTATAGAGCTAGACTTTTGCAGTTGATGCTAATCACCTAAAGTTCCTCACTAGAATGTTCGTTCACACTTAATACTTAACTGCAATTCACACTTATTTTACAGCATGCTTCTCTTCTAACATAAGGGAGAATAAAACATTACTTTACCAAGATAGTTCACTTTCTGCATACAGTACTGGGTTCTCCTTTCTTGAAAACTTAGTTTGGAACATCGTAGAATTACCTTTATGCATGTGGTCATACATGGTGTACGTCTCATCTGCCCCTTTCAGCATGGCTGGTGATCTATCCACGTTGGTCTGGTTCTGTTTCCGGTGATCCTATTCCACATCGCGGTCACGGATATGGGAACTACAGCTGCCAATATAGAATATCTATGGGCTATCCTGGATCCATCACAAGGCAAGATAGAACCGCTCGTCCGAGAAGAGCAGGTAAAAAACAAATGGTCATGACCCGAGCAAGGGCGAAAGTGCCATGATCAAAAAGCCCTCTGCAAGGGGGGGGGGGCTAACCCTTTTTATTTTGCACCTTTAGTGCTCTCTTTTCTTACAAATCTTCGCCTGACACTCACCTTTACCTGCTAGTCCATCTGGGTCACCGTGTTTCCTTAGGTCAGCATCTTCGGCGAATTTGAGCGTGAGCTGCTTTCCGATAATTTATACTGCCACAAGCGTAATGCTCACCCAAGCACTTTGAACTTTAGATTACGTACGTTTCACATAGAACATATTATGGCCGTTACAATTAACTAAAACATAATTCTTCACACAGAATAATTGCCATTTTTGATTCATGCTTTGTATCATTATATAAATTATTCATTCTATATACCCCCCCTTTCACAATTAGGTTCTATACTAAAGCTCAAGTATCTCTTAATTGTTTTCCAATTCTTGTTGAATCCTGAATAAACCAAATTTAAAAATAAAATTTTCCATTCAAGATTCAACATATATACACTATGCCACAATTCATCATTCACATCATCCCACCACTAATAGTATTTTTTTGTCTGTAAATTGCTTGTATACTTGGGTTGATTTGCTTGTATGCAGGATCAAAAACCCGAGTTGCTGGGAAAAAAAGCTCTGCTATCTCCATGTGCTATTTTATTAAATCACCTTTAGTTGATAAAACCTATATAAAGATTCCTCTCATTGCAATGAGAATCAAACTCAGGTCTTTTCCAGTTGAAGGGTGCAGTGTCCCATTGTTCTTCCATTTGTACTATAGAGGTGCTTAAAATTACAAGGGGTGCTGCTAACTTTTTTCTGGAAGATTTAAATAGATTTAGTTTGAATGAATGAGTGAGTGCTGCATTTTAAATATGTTTCTCTGCACTTCAAAGTGCAAGTTGTTGACCATGCACTTTGAACAGAAGTTCAGAAGGCACAGCAACTGTTGCAAAGACTGCACTGGGTATTGCTAATGAAAAGGAGCAAACTAACAAGTAGGGATAAAGAGGTTATTGTGCCACTTTATGAAGCATTGATTAGACTACACATTGTCTGTTGCTCTCTGATTAGGTTGTATAGATTCCCTTGTGATTTTGAAACTCTGGACAGAATCCAGTGATTGTAACTAAGGGCAATATCAAAGCTCTGGAATGTTGGTTATTAGGAGAGGTTGAGGGAATATAAATTTCAGTATACTGATTAGGCAAAAAATAAGTGATATGATAAAGATATTTAAGTTTGCAAAGAGTTTACTGGATTAATACAGAAAGTGTTACATACTGAGTGGAAGGTAAGAGGGGAGAACAAATTACCAACTTTGGAGGTTGTAAAGGTACAGCAAAGATGGTGAACAAGGGAGTGAGGAGTAGATGTTTTTTAAATGGAGAATGGTAGGTTGGTGGACTGCATTGCTCAAATGTGTTGTGAATTGAATGCTGCAGTTAATGAGTTTATGGTTCAGTATGATAGGTACGTTGGTCCCTGAGTAAAACCTCTCACAATAAGTCTGTTGATTCCTTGGAAGTTTGGCATTATAATTAATAATAATATGAAACTGGCCAGCTCACCTTGAGTTAAAAACCATTATAAATGTCCCTTGAGTTCCACATGGGATTCAAAGATTGTATTGTTACTGTTGTTGAATGAACATCACACCTTTTCGTTGAATCCAGATGGGATTCATCTAAAGATGTTACTGACAATATTGATTTCATGTAGGCTCATTTTTAAATATGCAAATGACATGTATTGGCATGAATAGTTATGAATGTGAATAATTTTGCATTCACAACTGATTTCCTTGATAATTAATAACAATCTTTTGAAGTTTTACTGAAATTTGAATAAAATTTCAACTGTTCATGGTTTTGTGTAGGTCTCCAACAATGGCAGGAGGTATTTTTGCAATTAGCAAGACATTTTTTGAAAAGTTAGGTACTTATGACAGTGAGCTGAGAGTGTGGGGAGGAGAAAACTTGGAACTTTCATTCAAGGTTAGTAAATTTGTATGTGTGTGTGTTGTGCTTTTATATATGTTAATTGTTACCAGCTTGTCATATTATCTCTCTCTCTCTCTTTATATTCAGATATGCTTAGTTTTGTTTTAGTCTCTAGGTGCATGATGAGCATCTGTTTTGAGAATCAGATTTTTGTTATCTTTTGTTTGATGTTTGTAGCTGTTTAAAAAAAATCAAATCCTAAGTTAATATGATATTCAGTAAGTCAATATTTTGTCGTCTGTTATTGATTTTTGTTGGAGAACATTTACACTACTAACACATATGTGGAAAAGTATAGAAGTTATTAAAAACTTCAACATATTTCATACAATATAACATGAACATCGTCAGGAAGAGAAAAGAAAATCCCTTAACTACATTCAATACAAAACACGAATCACAAGATTGTGTCGTGGTCACAGTAGAGTTGACAGGAGAATGCACTATTAGAGTTCAAAGTTACAAGTTAGGTAATTTCTGCAAGTAAAAATTATTATTATTATTATTATGGGTATCTCCATGGAGTCAATAGACTCATTGTGGGAGACCCAAACTATCAAAACAATATCGATCATACCTCTTCTTAAATTCATTTACAGAATTAATTTTTTAAGTTATTTAAATTAAATAACTTAAATAAAATATTAAAAAGAAAAAAAATATTAACAGTTCATGGCATTGACTTTCCAGAACCTGGAAACTGGCATACACTCAAAGTGGTCAAGGTCGGGATGATTTTTGTAAGGTTTTACATATTTCAAGGAACTCAAATTTGAATCTTATAGAATGAAGAATCTTGGTAGTTCCAAAAATTCTTATGTCCAGTGTCAGTGGTATAGGAAACAAGGCCAGGCTTGTCACATTCTAAAAATGAAATAGTTCTGATGTTCTTGGATTCTAATCTTAGCAGAATGGCTAGTCTGTTCAAAGTAACAAAGTGAATACAAACAAGACACTTGATAGAACACCTAGTAAGGACAGAGGTGGTAATTTGTCCTTGTTAGATGGTAGAAAAGAAGACAGTTTCCAATCTGGTTTGAATGAAGTGTGTAGACTGTACATGCAAATAAACCATGCTCTTTGTTCAGCTGTTCCTTTAAGGTAGAGTATAGAAATTCTTTTCACATCAGATTGTGGTCTGCTAAAGTATTCTTTTTTTTTTAATTTTGAAGTTTTTAATTTGATGTCTTTTTCTTCCCTTCATATGATATTTCACATCCAAAATAATTAAAAAGTATTTACCTGTTTTATTATTTTCTTATTAATAACTATTTTACTTCTGAGATTTTATTGACGAACTGCCATTGTGGGCAAAATCTAATTCCAAAGTGTTCTACTATGATGTTTAAATTACCATATATGTCAGCGTATAAGACGACTCTCAAATACTACAGAAAACCCCTTTAAATCATGGGTCATCTTATATGGCGAGTATAAAAAGGGAAGCTTAATTTCTTGGATGAACATTTAGGTAGTTACAATACATTGTTATATAAAAAATAGGCAGTATTTATAACAAATCAGATTCATTTTTTGTTACATAAATTTATTTAAAATATTACAATAGATGTTAGTCTTAAAAAACAAATAATAATTATTAACCTCAATTTTCATGTTAATTTTCTTCATCTGCTGAAAATAGTTCTTCAGATTCATTGTTTAAACGATCGTCATATGGATCCCAGTTCGAATCCAGTGAATTGATTTTGTTTTTATTGTCATCAGTGTCGCATAACAGATCATCTTCCATACCGTCCATAAGATTAGAGATACCACACTTTTTAAATGATTTTATTACTCTCTACTTTTACTTCATTCCATGCTTTGATCACAAAATTGCACAACATATCAAGTGATGCAGTGCTCATAGATCCACTGTTTGTAAATGATTTTTTACCAGTCAACATCAGTTATTCCACTCTTCTCGCATGTGATCTTTAAATGGTTTGTTCAAGCAGACTCCTAGTGGTTGCAATATAGAAGTTAAACCACATGGTAACAGTAATTTTTGTGTTATTTTTTTCTAGAAGACTTTTAGTATTTTCAGTTAAATGAGTACGAAACATATCCCATACTAATAAACTGCGTTTCTTCATTATACCGCTTGGTCGCGTGTTTCACACATTATTTATCCATAATTTCACATAATTTTTGTCCATCCATCCTTTTTCATGAAAATGTACAAAAACACCCGAAGGAAATTTTATCTTAGGTTTAGTTTTACATTTGAAGATGATCATTGGTTTTAACTTTGTTCCATCAGTCAAACATGACAACACAACTGCAAACCTTGTTTTTTCATGACCTGTACTTCAAACTAGCACACTCTTTACTACCTTTAGACTCCACTGTTTTATTGTTGATCATATCAAAGCTCATAGGAGTTTATCCATATTTCCAATATTTGACAATAGAAATTTATTTATTCTTGTCTCTTGAATAATAAATTTACAGAAACTGGTAAGTTTGTGGGCAAGATCTGCTGGTAGTTTTTGAGCAATTTTCGTTTTTTGCCGTATTACCAGATTTTGTCTGTTCATAAAACGATTACACCATCCTGAAGTAGCTTGAAGTAATACTTTCATCTGGATTCAATCTTGACCATTTTAGTGGATATGCTCGAATCATATTTCTTGTAACAAGATAACCATTCTGCCTTTGTTTGAATACCCATTCTGCAACGTGATTTTCCAGTTGCGGCCATCGGGTGATCCCTGTTCTCATCGCACATTTTTTCTTTGGCAATTTTTAAAAAATATCTTTCTTCCTCCATTCTCTTACCATCTTCTCAGTTATATCAAACTTTCTTGCAGCAGCACAGTTATTAGTTTGCTTTGCCATTTCAGCTTTCTTTGTTTTGTTGCTGGTTCCATGATTTTAAATGATAGCAATTTTAATAATCCTAAAATTAAAAAAAATTAAAAATTAATAAATTTGGGCTAATCACTTTTTTAGGGTAATTTGCATAAATACTAAATCTATGCTATGCAAAATATAACGGATATGCATAGATATAAAAATAATGGATATAACAACAATACCTAACATTGCATTAATAAAAGAAAGAAGAAATTGGGGGGGGTCATCTTATATAACCGACATAAGCTTAAAACCTAAAAATAGCCAGATTTTGTCTGTTCATAAAACAATTGCACCATCCTGAAGTAGCTTGAAATTCTATACTTTCGTCCAGATTCAATCATGACCATGGACATGGATGTTTGTGATTGTCTGTAGATGGAAATAAATTCATTGACCGGTGTGAGACACCACTGCCCTACTTATTGGAGGCCTGAAATAGCTTTAAAAAGTTCCATGCTTGGTCTCTAGAGCAGGGTTTCGACTATGTAAAAAATAAATTTTAAAAAATACAAAAATAAAATAATAAAATTGATAAAAAAAATCCTTAGCCTGCCCACGGTGCAAAATGTACTATATAGGTTTGCAAATAACCTTTCATAGGATATTTCATGAGTAACAATAAAAAAAATAAAATAATAATAACAACAACATAAGTACACAAATGTGCATTTAATATCTAGTCAGGTAATGCATTATAATATAATGAAATTGTGTATTTTCATTAAATATTACCTGGTGTGAGCGGCCAGGAACACATTCCCACATCTGAACTTTGTAATATGCACCTAGTTTAAATGGCGATTTTTCAAGGCACTTATTATGAACTCCTTTGGCTAAACTGATTAACTGTAAAATAAGTATCTCTTTTGAACATATATCTACCTAAGATGTTAGATGACTGATTTCAAATGATCTTTGAATTTACTTTTAAGATAAATTGCAAAAAAGGCCATTATCTGATGTTGTCTATACTAATTTTTCAGATAATTTTATTTGTTAAAAAATTCTAAGTTAAGTGCATGCAGCTTTATCATTTATATTTTCATGAAAGGTATGGAATACATCATTTTTAAATTGCTGTAATTGAAGAAAACAAAATACATTATACCCTTTCAAAATTAACTGCTGCCAACTTCAGAGAATAACACAAGGCTAAGCATCTTGTATATATCACATAGCATGCAGAACAAATAAAAAGAAAATAATGACAGGAAAGCATAAATAAAAAAGGTGAAATTCCTAAGCACTTGTAAAGAAAGTCTGCCAATGCAGTAAAATATCTATTATCCAAACCACTGGCTTCCCAAAATTTATTTTTAGTGCACTGGTTGTCATGCTGAAATATTACTCCTGCCACTTAATGCATTTGTTTCTGATTATTTAGTTGAAGATATGCACTATAGCATAGAAATAGCATTTATTTGTGATTAGTCCAATTAAAAATCAAATGTTAGCAATAGCTATTGTGTTACCTAGGACAGTTTCCTGTGACCTTGATCCATTATTGTCTGTTGTACCATTGTCCACTATCAGCAGGGAAGAATATTGGGAGGATGGTTAGCTTTCAGTTAGTCTACTGTGAGCCACTGCAGCATGAGGTTATTGCAAGCATTTTATTTCCAATTGCTCAATGTTCAAGTTTTTGTTTGTGGCTATTTCAAAGTAAAATATTGTCATTTTGCTTTTAATTTTAATACTGCTTCCACTATGTGTTGATAATAGCATCTGAAGGCAAAAGAAACTGCAATGTGATATCAACAGAAGATAAGACAACGGTTATTAATAAATTGGAAAACGGTGAAACTAGTGTATTTGTTGCTAAGATTTTTAAAAGCAACCAATATACATAAAGAGCAGAAAAAATAATATTTTGAAGTTTGCTTCAAAGTTAGATAACTGTTGGATTCTGAATGAAGAGAAATGGAAATTGTTAATACATCATTCAGAGTCCAACATAATCTAGCATTCCCTGAGCAAATTTTTTTTTTTTTAACTAATAGTCTCATGTTCATAATTTCTCTCTACTTTTACTTCATTCCATGCTTTGATCACAAAATTGCACAACATATCAAGTGATGCAGTGCTCATAGATCCACTGTTTGTAAATGATTTTTTACCAGTCAACATCAGTTATTCCACTCTTCTCGCATGTGATCTTTAAATGGTTTGTTCAAGCAGACTCCTAGTGGTTGCAATATAGAAGTTAAACCACATGGTAACAGTAATTTTTGTGTTATTTTTTTCTAGAAGACTTTTAGTATTTTCAGTTAAATGAGTACGAAACATATCCCATACTAATAAACTGCGTTTCTTCATTATACCGCTTGGTCGCGTGTTTCACACATTATTTATCCATAATTTCACATAATTTTTGTCCATCCATCCTTTTTCATGAAAATGTACAAAAACACCCGAAGGAAATTTTATCTTAGGTTTAGTTTTACATTTGAAGATGATCATTGGTTTTAACTTTGTTCCATCAGTCAAACATGACAACACAACTGCAAACCTTGTTTTTTCATGACCTGTACTTCAAACTAGCACACTCTTTACTACCTTTAGACTCCACTGTTTTATTGTTGATCATATCAAAGCTCATAGGAGTTTATCCATATTTCCAATATTTGACAATAGAAATTTATTTATTCTTGTCTCTTGAATAATAAATTTACAGAAACTGGTAAGTTTGTGGGCAAGATCTGCTGGTAGTTTTTGAGCAATTTTCGTTTTTTGCCGTATTACCAGATTTTGTCTGTTCATAAAACGATTACACCATCCTGAAGTAGCTTGAAGTAATACTTTCATCTGGATTCAATCTTGACCATTTTAGTGGATATGCTCGAATCATATTTCTTGTAACAAGATAACCATTCTGCCTTTGTTTGAATACCCATTCTGCAACGTGATTTTCCAGTTGCGGCCATCGGGTGATCCCTGTTCTCATCGCACATTTTTTCTTTGGCAATTTTTAAAAAATATCTTTCTTCCTCCATTCTCTTACCATCTTCTCAGTTATATCAAACTTTCTTGCAGCAGCACAGTTATTAGTTTGCTTTGCCATTTCAGCTTTCTTTGTTTTGTTGCTGGTTCCATGATTTTAAATGATAGCAATTTTAATAATCCTAAAATTAAAAAAAATTAAAAATTAATAAATTTGGGCTAATCACTTTTTTAGGGTAATTTGCATAAATACTAAATCTATGCTATGCAAAATATAACGGATATGCATAGATATAAAAATAATGGATATAACAACAATACCTAACATTGCATTAATAAAAGAAAGAAGAAATTGGGGGGGGTCATCTTATATAACCGACATAAGCTTAAAACCTAAAAATAGCCAGATTTTGTCTGTTCATAAAACAATTGCACCATCCTGAAGTAGCTTGAAATTCTATACTTTCGTCCAGATTCAATCATGACCATTTTCTCGTCATATGGAACCCAGTTCAAATCCAGTGAATTCAGCCTAATCTTATACGCCGACATATATATACGGTATATATATTGTTTTTTTATAAATCGTCTTCCATCCCTGTCTTACACCTTGGTTTACAGATTGTTTTTAAGATATTTTTTCAGTTATTATTATTATTACTTAACACCTCCAGGGAGTCCCAGAGGTGTTAAGTAATAATAATAATAATCATCGAGGGAGGGCACCTACTCTACAACTCTGTCTCCACTACACTTAATCCACCAACTACAGCGAACCACATCATCTATACCAACACCATCTATTGCCCACTACCACCACTAGTATTTTCACAGAAAATCACAAACATCCATGTCCTCAGTGGGATTTGAACCTGCAGGCTGGAGAATGGATATGCTAACCACTTGGCCAGCCAGGCCGCCTTATTTATTTCATTATATCTGTATACATTTAGTATTGCATGTAATAAAATATTAGTATATTTATTTATTTATTTATATATAAATATATATATATATATATATTTGTGTGATATATTCTTTATCAAATGCTTTTCATAATATATAAACAAAAGTTGAGTTTCTAAATTAAATTATCTTCTTTGTAAATAGTTTTAACCAAAAAAACTGCATCCATTGTAGAACATCCTTTTCTAAATCCATTTTAACATTCTAATAATATTTTTTTTTGCTATATTTTTTCAAGTTTTCATTAATTATTCTACTAGATATTTTATAGCATGTATTCAGTAAACTAAGACCTTTGTAATCAGCAGGTTTATTCATGTTTTTAAATATAGGTACTACTATGTTTGTATTCCATTCTGTTGGTATTTGTCCATTTGTATATATTTTATTTTAAAAAATTAAATTATTATTATTATTATCAACAGACCTCCATAGACATTGTGAGAGATCCCGCTCTCGCATACACTGCTCATTATACCTTGACTTAAATGCATTCCAATGACCACAAATCTCCATGCAAAAATTCTATTTATCACTCCTTCCTCACACCCACTTTATACAGCTTCCATGGATCATTATCCCCCTGTCACCAGATAGTCTTTGAAAAATTTCATCCACGTTAATCCGGTAATTATACCTTACCAACTTATACGTCTTCTCGATCATGTCTCCTCTCTTGCTGATATCCACTAGGCTCTATAATTTGCATGATTTCAATGTGTCCTTATATTTCAGAGACCAGAAACCAACTTAGATAATTGTATTTGAACCTCTCTCAACATCTCATCATCCTTTAGAAAGCCTGGTGATCATGTCTGTGCACTGAAATCCATATGCAGTCTGATCAAAGCCTTGTACAATGGAATCAAAACATCCTTATTTCTTCACATCATGTTCTCCACATAATTCCCATAATCTGCTGTGTTATCCTCACAATTTTAGCAAAATGTCCATGAAATTTCAAGTCCCTATCCATCATCACTCCCAGATTTTTTATCTCCGCTAAAATATCCTATACTCTACATCTCATCTTTGCTTCCCAAATTTTAAAACCTTACACTTTGCAACATGAAACTGATATCTGCACTTGCTCATTCAGGCAGTTTATTTAGGTCCTCTTGCAAAGCTATGACATCTACTCTACTTCTCATAATACTCCCCAACTTTGCATCATCTACAAGCAATCACTATTTAAGCCCTTTTAATACAATTTACATACAAATTAAAGAACAATGGCTCCAAAACATATCCCTTGGGCATGCCACTAGTGACGTTCCTCTTCTGAGATATCACTCCTCTATACACAACCTGCTGATATCTGTCAGACAACTAGTCTCCAATATAATGCACTAATCTTCTATTTCAACCCCATCTGTTCCAGTGTAACTACTAGTGTGTCATGTGGCAGTCTACTGAAAGCCTTTGCAAAATCTACATATGAATCCCCTTTGTCCAATGTATTCGTCTCCTTCTTATAATAAGTAAACAGGTTGCTTAAACACAATCTTCCTTTAGAAACCTATGCTGTCCATTAAAGAGAGTTATACTGTTGTCAACCCAGTTCTGAATCCTTTTCTTAACTAGCTTCTCCAGATTAATAATCTTAATAATCTCTAATGAAATTTTTTTTCCAGAAAATTTATACAGTTTAGCATCTATTCCATCTTTTCTAGCTGATTTATGATTTTTTGTTTTACTTAGGTTTTCTTTTAATTCTTTCATTGTTATTATTATTGATATCATCTAAATCATTTTCAAGTTTTTGGTGTAATTTTTTTAGATGTTAGTATTATCTCTCCAAAGTTCTGTAAAGTAATCTAAGAATTATTTTAAATCTACTTTTATTATTATTATTATTTAGGCTTCCATGGAGTCAAAAGACTCATCATGGGAGGTTCTTTCTAAGAAACACAAGACTCGTCGAGGGAGGTCCCTCCTAGGAAACACAAAGTCTATTATACAACTCCTTAAACGCATTGACCGTTCTCGCTCTCACCACTCCATCAGGCAGTGCATTCCATGGTTCAACCACCCTCCATGCAAAGAAACCACTCCACACCCTCTTTCTCACAGTTTCTTTTTGCAAATTCCAGGGAGATGGCCCCCTTGTCCTGAGTACTTCCTGCTGTTCAACCAAGCGAAAGAACTCCCCAGTGTCAACCCTGTAACCACCTCTCAACAGTTTAAAAGTCTCAATCACATCGCCTCTCCTTCTTCTATCCACCAAACTCTGCAGTCCACACTCCCTCAGCCGATCCTCATAACTAACATTGTACAGTTCTGACATCATCTTTGTTATTTGCCATTGTACCTTTTCCACAATTAATTTATCCCCCTTCAAATCCTGAAGACCAGATCTGAGAACAATAGTCTAAGTGTGGTCTGATCAGAGTCTTATACAATGAAATGATAACCCTTTTACCTCTGCAGGTCAGTGTCCTTCTCATTATTGCAGCAATCCTCGGTATTACCTTCACTACCTTTGCAATTTGTCCCCTAAATTTCAGGTTTCTATCAATCATCAACCCCAGATCTCTTGTCTTCCCTACTTTCTCCAGTTTAACTTCTCCCGTAGAGTATGCAGTGTCCCATCGATGTGTCCCAAACCTCAAGCCCTTACATTTTGCTGCATTAAACTGACAGCCCCCATTCATTTACCCATCTATCTAGCTTATTCAAATCCTCTTGCAGGGCTACCACATCTGCACTATTACTAATAACCCTTCCCAGCTTTGCATCATCAAACAACTGAATATTCCCTTGCAATCCATGGACAATGTCATTGATATAAAGGTTATACAATACAGGTCCCAGTACTGAGCCCTGTGGAATCCCACTTGTAACCTTCTGCCTCTTTGATATTGCTCCACCATACACAACTCTCTGATACCCATCGGACAGCCAATCCCAAATCCAGTTGATCAATCTGACATCCAGACCCATGTGCTGCAACTCGAATATCAGTTTATCATGTGGCACCCTGTCAAATGCCTTTGCTAAGTCTAGGAAAATGGCAGTATATGCCTTTCCCTCATCTAATGCTCTTGTAACTTTATCATAAAAGGCTAGCATATTGCTAAAACAAGAGCGTCCCTTCACAAATCCATGTTGACTCTCACTGATAACATTACCCTCATCTTCCCAATGCTGTATATGGTCCCTGACTACTTTCTCCAAGATCTTACTAACTACTGATGACACACAAACTGGCCTATAATTAGACACTTCCAGTCTGCTACCACCCTTATGCAATGGCACTATCTTACCTTCCTTCCATTCTTTCTTTGGCACCTTTCCTGCATTCAGACTTTCATTGAAAAGCCAGGTCAAAGGCATTGTCAGTTCCCTAGCACATTCTTTCAAAACTCATGATGAAATACCATCCAGTCCCACAGCTTTACTGACATCCAGAGTACTCAGTATTTGGAACACACTCTCCTCCTGCACCTCTAAACCTCGAACCTGCCCTAACCCTCTAGTATTGAAATTGACTCCTCCAGGATGAAATACTCCAATAAAGTGTTCATTGAACAATTCCACTATGTCCTCTGCATCAGTCACTCTATTCCCATTTTTATCCCACAATGTCATTCTTCCACAGTCATTTCTCCTCCTACTGGCCACATAGCTAAAAAATTCCCTAGGATTTTCCTTGGATCTAAGGGCCAATCTTTTCTCTTATTCCAGTTTCACCTTCCTTACCATACTAGTCACTCTCCTGGCCTGTGTCTTATATTCTTCATGCATCTTCTCTTCACCTGTCTCCTTATATCTCTTCCATAGCCTCTTTTTCGCATGCAGTTCCTGTTTAATATTGGTTGTCATCCACTTTACTCCAAATTGTATCCTCTTCTTCACTCATGGAATACAGCTTACCATTGCTGCTAACAAATATTCCTTCACAATTTCCCAAGCACTAATGATATCCCGGCCTTCCAATTCCTCCCTCCCTCCACGAAACTTCTCCAAGTCGACGTCTAAGACTATTATAATTACCTGCTTTATAATTCCATATACATTCCCGTCTCTTTGATATTCCTGCAGTCTATTCATTTTCCAAGTCAAATCCATATGGTCACTCTCTCCAACTGGTGGGAAAGATGTCTCAGTTATTATCAGCTCTTCTGATGCTATAACCAAATCCAAAACTCTTGAACCTCTTGTTCTCTCTGTTACATGTTGCCTAAGACATTTGTCCCTCAAGAATTGCAATTTACATTTGTGGTTCCTTTTATATCTGCATTCATATGCTTTAATATTTTATAGGCATTGGGTCTTATTTTATATATATATTTTCTAGCTATGATATAAATTTATCCCATCTTTCTCTGTCTTAAACATACCAAGAAATTATATACTTGGTTTAATCTTTTATCCAAGTGTAAGCAAACAAAGTTTGCACCTGAAGTATTTTCAGGACTGGGGTAATTCGTATATAGAAGCTAATGACTTCACATCACTTGCCTTAGTATCCCATAATGCAAAGCACATATCCTTACAGTATGTATAATGCTATGCATTATGAGAAAGATCACTACCCAGACCGGTTTCGACCTTTATTGAGGTCTCTTCAGTGGGAGCCAAACCCAGAGGTGATACCCAATGAAAATATTTCCAACAACTTTCTCTAATCCAGAGTAATTTAATAATAAGGTGTGACACCCTTTTGGCAACTCGTATATGAAAATATGACTTCTACATTACTTCAACCTTGGTATCACCTCTGGGTCTGGCACCCACTGACGAGACCTCAATAAAGGGCGAAACCAGTCTGAGTAGTGACCCTTCTCATAATGCATAGCATTATACATACTCGTAAGGATATGTGCTTTGCACCTGAAAATACTTCAGGTGCAAACTTTGTTTGCTTACACTTGAATAAAGGATTAAACCAAGTATATAATTTCTTGGTATCTTTAATTTATAGTACAACCAAGTGAAAAAAATTCCAAGATCTTTCTCTGTCTCTGTCTCATTTCTCTTTTGGCTATTGCTCATCTTTTTATATTCAATTTCATCTTATTTTTTACTACTTAACCAATGTATGTAATTTTTTATGGTATTTTTTTATGACTGTCACATGCAATAATTTCTTTCATATGATTCCATTTTCTCGATGCCTTCATTTTCTTGTATTTTTTTCCAAATAATTATTAATTCTCTGTTGGCTTAAATTTCATCATAATCATCATCAAATTCCTGACATGTACCCTCAATGGATGTACAGGATATGATAGTACTAAACGAAAAATTTACATCACCACTAACTTCCATCTGTTACCTGTGAAGACTCGAGCACTATCTGATATTATATTTCTGTTTTCAAAGGCAAATCTTTCCTTAAATTTCTTGGCTTAAACTTCTTATACTTAAAATTGGTTAGTAGTCTTACATTGTAATTGGATTTCGTTTCTCTAGTTTCTCTTTTTTATTTTAGTTCTGTATTTTATTTTTATTTTTTGTATTTTTTTGTAACCAATTTGGTGGAAACATTATTAATGCCATTATGCCTGCACTAAATAAGGATCTGTAACTGTTTCTAGTCTTCTATTAACTTTAACATCTAGAGGCTTGCAGCTTTATTATTTGCCATAAAGTAATCTATTATTTGATTTTTGTCTTCCTGCACATGGTGTGCAGGAAGACATTACAGCAATCCCTCGATTAATGCATCATTTTTTTTTCTATACCGAAATTCGATTAGTGCGCCTCTAAAATTTGATTAGTGCACTTATATACATCTTAAAAATAAATGTTACATATTTAAAAAAATTTCTGTGTATACATTTTTATAGCTATTTTTTAAATACAATCACTCAACAGGATGAAATAATTTAGTTACCGATTTAAAACATTTTACAAAGTTATTTTTTTAATGTCATACTACACTATTTCCATGTACACCAGTGGTCACCAAAGTGGTCGATATCGACCCCCCAGGGGTCGATAGAATAATATAAAACATCATTGTATGGGTAATATTTAATTTGGTTAACTTGAATTACCTCCATCATGAATGACAACACAATTAAGAGTGAATTTTGGGAACAGTGACATGAATAGGACCTGTAAGATGGAGCAAGGTCATGAAAATAGTTACGGAGGCCAATCAAGTAGGCCAAAATGACGTATTTACCAATAAACGGATGTCGGTGGTTCCCGACCGGCCGGAACGGCGGGAGCGAGATTGCAATACGTGCGTGGTTGCTTATTTACTTATAAAAAAAAAAAAATCAGCTAACGCCTTTTTATTCCTGTATATGGGGAGTAGGCGAGGCCATTTAGCCCTATCTAACTTTTGGAGACTGAGTGGGCAGTTCAATCTCCACTGGTACCAATCAGAGATAGATGGCCCAAGGCTATCACTAATTAAGCGGTACTCAGTGAAGAGAGATGGCTCAAATGTGCCGCCATCTCGTGGTCCCTAACCCTAACACAATATATTTAATGTCTGAAATAATGTGGGTTCCACGGTCGATTTTCTTGAGTTTACAGGACGAAAAACCCGAGTTTCCGGGAGGAAAAACCTGCTTGCCCGTGCCAGAGATCGACTAACTTGGGAACCGGTCGAAAAAAGGCTTAGAAAAATTTCCTCTAGTCGCCGACTAGACTCGAAACCAAGTCTTCCTTCGTGCGGCCAAGCGCCGTGGTTGGCAAACGCCACATCCACTGAGCTACACAGGCTCTCGCTTATTTACTTATACTTACACATATTCGATCCCATCTCATTTTTGCGCATCGACATACAAGTGAGCGTTAATGTTCTAAAATTCTTCAACATACGTATTAAAATTCAATAGTTATTCATTCACGAACTAAACTTCTCTATGTTGAAGAGTGAGCAGGGCTGGTAGATTTGTCCATCCTATAGAAATATGTGAGTAGGTGTATTTAGACATTACTTTTGCTTACTGACTTCAATTTTAATTATTTTGTTACAACCCCCAGTAACCACAATGGCAGCTTCAGATTCTAAAAAGAAATGCAGACAATATTCGTTAGAATATTTGAAACTTGGGGATTATTGCTTCATTAAGAAACGAAACGAGGCCTATGTATCTTCTTTGTGAAAAAACTTTTATTAATGATGCAATGAAACCAGCAAAAATGAAAGATCGTCTTCAGACTCCATCCCAATAAGAAAGATAAAGATCTTGACTTTTTTAAAGAACTGAAAGAGAAATACACACATCGACCAACTATAAAATCATTTATGAAAGCACCTGCCAAAGCTGACAATAAACAAGGATTAACAGCCTCCTACAATATTTCTTTTAATATAGCAAAAAAAAAAGAAAACCATATACAATTGCAGAGGACATTGTTATACCCTCAATCAAAGAAGTAATTGAGACCATAGTGAAAAAAGATTCTGGCTCTGTTTTAAAATGCTTACCATTGAGTGCGAATACTGTGACAAGACGTATTGGTGAAATGGCTGAAGATATAGAAAAAACTGTAGTATCAGAACTCAAAAATAGTAAGTTCTCCATCCAACTTGATGAATCTACATTCGATAGTTCTATTCTTATGGCTTATGTAAGATATTATAGTAAAGCCAAACATCAAATTATTGACGAATTTTTATTTGCAAAATATCTTGAAAGTGATGGAAACGGGGTTGACAATTTTTCAGCGATTGGAGGAATATTTAAATAAGTATGATATTCCATTTACTAATATAACAGCAGTAGCCACAGATGGCGAAACCTTTCTGAAAGAAAAAGTTCAAAGTGTATGTACTATGTACTATTCACTGTGTGTTGCACCGAAACTATTTGGTGGCAAAAACTCTCAGTGACGAACTGCATGATACTCTATGAGTGTGTATTAAATCTATTAATCAAATTAGAGCTCATCCTCTTAAATTCGCGATTGTTTGCCAAACTTTGTGAAAAAAAATGAAGTATCAAACCAATTACTCTTGCATACTGAAGTAAGATGGTTGTCTAGAGGTACAAGTCTACAAAGATTTGTTGAGTCGTTCGACTCAACCCTAGAGTTTCTCATAGATGTTAATTTGTTTTTGAGTGGTGAACTGCAGAGAAATAAGAATCATATTTTCTATTTGACAGACTTAATTTCAAAATTTAATGACTTTCAGACCCGTCTACAAGGTAAAGATGTCATGATTATTCAAGCTCGGACGGTTCTTTTAAGCTTCCAAGCTAAATTAGCCTTATTTAAATCATCATTGTTACGAAAAGATTTTCAGTACTTTTCGAATCTATGGCAATTGGAAGTAAAAGAAGAAGGCTTAGAAATATACACAAAACATCTTCAAAATTGGAGCGATGATTTTAAATTGCGCTTTGCAGATTTTGAAAACATGCACATTCCAGGTCGGGTTATCATGCCATTTTCTGCAGATATTGAAAATATCGAATGTAACTTCCAAGATTAACTTATTGAATTGTCAGTTGATCTTGAAGCTAAGATGCTTTTTAAAATTAGAACTTTAAGTTACTTTTGGACGAATATAAATGTAGAAAATTATCCAAAACTTTCTGAAGTGGTACTCCCCTTTTTGCTTGCATTTCCAAGCTCGTACATGGTTGAAGCTGGTTTGAGGCATGTTAATTCCATTTTAACAAAACAAAGAAATAAGCTAGATATAGAATTCCGTGGAGATTTAAGGCTGAAACTTACTAATTTTGAACCCAACATTGCTAACCTTGTCAAGGGTCAAAGCACACCCTTCACATTGACAATGTTAGTAAATTGTATACTAGTTAATAAGTTTATTAATAAGTTAATAAAAGTCTTATTTTCATATAGATAATGAAGAGTGTATTATTATTATTTTGTTATCTAAATTAAATTTTATATTTTATATATTATTTATCCCTCCTATCAAATATATAATGTTAAGAAGGACGTCAAAAACAAAAACGTATTCCTTTGACGTTAAGCCAGTATAATAATATATACTATATTATACATACAATAAACAATGTAACTATAAAATAAACAATCTAAAAACTCACACAAGCTTCTTTTTTGCTTGTGCTATTATAATTACGTAATAGTAAAATAGAGGGGGTCGATAAAAAGTCAAGAAACCCCTGAAGGGGTCAAAGAAGTTTGGCGACCCCTGATGTACACTATGTTCCAAATCTCGTTCATATCTCGCGCCTCCTTTGCAATTACAGTAACCTCCGACTTACATAATACGCGTACGTCGGGGGGGTTACGTAAATTCGCAGTTACGTAATAAATCTCAAAAATTACAACTACTAGCGTGTATGAACATGTTTGTGGCTTTTGCGTCTTTGACATCCATTGCAGTATGCAACGACATAATGTTAACTAGACTCGGCATTCACAGCAAATGTAACGAATAGTAACAGGCAGTGACAGGTTACCGATAAATGCTGTGAGCAGCAGAGGGCAAGTGCACAAAAGCCGTAACATTCAAACTGAAACCTACCAATTAGAAATAAGGACTCCGTAAACAATTCCTCCTTTTCCCGACCCATCAGTAGTCCAAGCCTCGAGCGGTTAGTTTAGTCACTTGTTTATCACCGTCAGCGTTCGTTGTTTATTTACCCTTAAAATGGTATGTATGAAGACGGGAAAATTATATCAACCAATAGCTCGGAATATAAATCGACCTATTTCGACAGTGAAGGATAAAGTTCGCATTGTTGAAAGCATGAAAGGTGCGGTAACGTTGAAGGGCACAATCATTACCAAGAAGAGGCTGGGCCCGATTTCAGAAATGAAGAAATTGTTGTCTCATTGGATCGAGGATCTGACACAGAAGCAGATACCGTTGAATTTTCTGATTATCCAGGAGAAGGCTAGGTCTTTACATAAAGATTTACAAGAGAAGGCCAGCATCACGGACACGGAGAGTGCATTTAAAGCTAGTGCTAGATGGTTCGAACGATTCAAGAAGCATACAAATCTACACAGCATCAAAGTCACGGGAGAGGCAGCAAGTAAATTTCCCAAATTTCTGGCAGAAATAATTGACGAGGGGGGAATATTTGCCTGAGCAAATATTTAATGTTGACGAAACGGCTCTGTTTTGGAAGAGGATGCCAACTTCTTCTTCTTCAACCTTTTGGTTCTGTCCACTGATAGATGAAGGTCTTGTTATAATCTGTAATTTGTCGGCTGTGTTATTGTTATATCCTTACTTTCATATAATGTTATTCGTAAATCGTAAGTTTAATCTTATTATACATTAATTTACCGTTTCCTGAATCTATCCTTTCGCTTACCTAAAACCTTATACAATCAAGATCCTACTGGCTACTCTATTGTTATATCGCTATCTCTCTATATTATATCTTATTCTACCTCTATAATAACTCTCCTTCTAATCTATTGTCGTGCTCCTAAAATACTAATTGAGATTTATTTCCTCTTCGGATATTGGCAAAATCCGAATTTCGCTGTGCCAGCCAATATCCTATAACAGAAGAGACTCTTGTTCAGGGAAATAATTCAAAAATAAAAGGGATATACACAATAATTTATCTCACGCTAGCGCTGTGCAGATTCAGTTAGCAGTCGTAGACCGAATCTCACTTAAACAATTATATCTAAATTCCTTCCCGCCAAAAAGGTTCAATTTCATAAGTGGTGGTTTGAATTCGTAATCAGGTATAACTCAGGTATAAGGAACAAAACATTTACAGTCATGTAAGCTTAAATACTCAATGGATCAAAATTCACTCTAAGTTAAGGGTAATACTAAATCACAATGAATCAGAGCAAATTAAATCCTTCAATTATGAAAGGATTAGGTTTAAGCATAATACTACTACTATATAATTCCCTTCACAAGTTACTCACAGAATACTTATTTAACTCTTTCATGAATACTCTATCAAATGATTACCTTAATTCTAAATTTTATCTAAGCAAGTCTAGCCATTCACAAATCACTGCCTATTTAACAACTCTTCTTTGCTCCATAAGGGCTTAATTAATTCAGTCAAATTCTCACTAAAAGTTCCCTACTAGTGTCCTTTAGTTACAACAAACACAAATTTCCTTTTCTTCTAAACAAATTTTAACATAGAACGAAAACTCTTACATTACCGGATCCTTTCAGATTTCATGCCGCCATCTCATGTAGGTCTGGATTATCCTACTGCATATTCTTCGGCTGTCTTTGCGCCTGGCAATGTGCTACGCCTTTTCTTCTAATTTTTTCCGACTGCTGCGTGCTGTCTACTGCTCTGCAGGAAACTTTCTCCAATGGGACATTCTGCTAAGGCTCGATTCCACATAGGCTGTCATATCGCGATCAGCTCTGCTTGAAAATCTTCAAGCATTCTCAAGAAAAGAACCTGCCGTCCGTCTCATTACCGTAGCCGACCCACCGTTCTCTCACGAATCCTCCGACAAACTCCCCTTAAAACTCGAATCCGGCACTCGAAGATCAAAAGCCCCTTTAAACGGCGAGCTTCGTCTTTTATTTGCCCTATTCGGGCGCCCTCTATTCAATGCGGTTTTCACCCACAAACCCCATCGTTCATGCCCGTTGGGTGATCCTACACTCTCGCTAACCCTGTCCGGTTACATTATTCTAGGTAGGCGCTCTGACGTCATATATCCGCGTAGGTATAGCCTCCATCGCTACGCTCGACTCATACCGATTATACGCGATTATTCTGGATTACTTTGTAAACTTTTCTCGAAATTTCGCAAAGTACTAGACAGCTTACTTGGGAATTACAAATAACCTAGCAATAACTCTCACAATATCGCACACATGGACTATGCATTATTACAAGACATAAAACAACACTATAATTATTAGCTGATGTGCAGATATCTCCTTAATAAGCAGTAGTTTGTCATGTTAAATCCTGAATAAAGAATTTACTTGTAAAGCTCTGCATTCAGGATCTAACAGTCTCCTCCATGATTTTCCAGATCACTCAGTTTTCTGACTCTCCCATCCATCTCACTCCTGCAATTTGTTCCAGTTCATCCCTCCACCTTCTTCTCGGTCTTCCTCTTTGTCTTGCTCCATCCATTGGTCTCCACTCTGTTGTTTTTCTAGTCCATCTCCCATCACTGCATCTGGCAATATGGCCAGCTCATCTCCACTTAGCCTGTTTAATGTATTTTACAATATCCATGAGACCTGTTTGAGATCTTATCCAGGTATTTGTCTTCCTATCTTTTAATGTTATTTTTAGCATACTTCTTTCCATGCAATGTTGTGTTGTTCTCAGCTTTTTGTTTAGGGCTTCTGTTAAAGTCCATGTTTCTCCTCCATATGTTAGGACAGGAAGTATGCACTGGTTGAAAGTTTTCCTTTTTAGACTTATAGGGATGTCACTTCTGAATATGTCTTTTCTTTGGCACTTCTCAAAGGATAACAATTGGCCCAAGTATACATATGAAGTAACTTGTTCAATTTCATGGTTTTCAACTTTGACAGTTCTATGGTTAATATATTTATTAATCATTATTTTTGTTTTTTTTTTCTCTATTTATTTTTAATCCAATTACTCTGGAGGCTTCATTTAGCTGATTTAGCCTTTCTTCTATATCTTCAAGATTATCTGCTATTAGGACAATATCATCTGCAAATTTCAGAAGATGCTGTCTTTCTCCATTTATGTTTATTCCTTTTGTTTCCCAATTAAGGCTTCTAAAGACTTCCTCTAGTGCAGCTGTAAATAATTTTGGAGATATGGTGTTGCCTTGCCGGATGCCTTTTTGTATTGTGAACTTTTCACTGTTTTATATAATTTAATTACAGAAGTTGCATTATTGTAAATATGTTTTAGTGTTTCAATATATGGTTTCTCAGTTCCCTGGGTTTCAAGTGCTTTTAGTGTTGCAGATGTTTTAACTGAATTAAGTGCTTTTTCATAATCTATATAGGCCAGGCATAAGAGTTTATTGTATTCAATTGATTTTTCAATGAGCTGTCTTAATGTGTGAATATGGTCCAAAGTATTGTAATTCTTTCTAAATCCAGCTTGTTCACAGGATTGTATTCCCTCTAGTTGAGATTTTATTCTATTATTTATAATTTTTGTGAAAACTTTATATATGGTTGGGAGTAGGCTAAGAGATCTGGAGTATTTAATTTCTTCCTTATTGCCCTGTTTCAAAATTAATATTAGAAGTGAATTGTTCCATTTTTTTAAAATTTTTCTCTGTTTTAGGCATTTATTAAAGATTTAGTCAGCTGTTTGATGACAGAGCTTCCTCCCAGTTTTAAGAAGTCTTCCATAATTCCATCTTCTCCTGGGGCCTTTCCATTCCTCATTTCCCGCAGTGCCATTTCCACTTTGCCTTGTAAGATCTCAGGGGCATCATGTTCTTTCTCACTTGAGTTATCCATAGATGATTCTTGGATGTCACGGTCTTTGTCTTCATAGAGTTCAGTATAAAATTCCTAAATTCTTTTGATTATTGCATCTCTATTTTTTATAAGTTCACCATTTTTTCCTCTTACAGCAGCTATTTCCTTTGTTCCAACTGATAATGTTTGGCTTAGGACCTTCATATTACTATTGTTTTCTATTGTTTCTTTAATTTTTCTAGTATTATATGATCTAAGTTCATGTTTCATCCTTTTATGTATAGTTTTACAAATTTCTGCATGTTCTATTTTATTTGTGTCATTCAAATCTCTTTTCATATCTCTTCTTTTCTTCATCTGATCTAAGGTTTGCTGTCTTAATTTTTCCTCTCTTTGGTGCCTGTTTACATCTCCTATTTCTAGTGCACAATTCAAGATAGATTTTATTAATATTTCATTAGCATCATCGATGGTAGTAGCTGTGTTTAGCTTTTTTAGTTCATATTTGAGTGATTTTCTATAACATCTTTTATTGTGGTAGAGGTTTTGTAGATTCACTAAATTGGACTTTTTTCTGATGAGCTTATTCTGTTCCCATTTTTTATTGATCCATACTTTTGCCCTCACTAGTCTGTGGTCACTTCCTGCATTAAATCTATTAAGCATTTCGGTATTATTTATTATATATCTTCTGTTGCAGAGGATGAAGTCTATTTCATTGTAAGTTTGTCCATTTGGGCTTCTCCAAGTCCATTTTCTTTTGATTTTCTTCTTGAAAAAGCTGCTCATAATAAAGAGGTTATTTTCTTCTGCGAATTCAATAAGTCTTTCTCCTCTTTCATTCCTCTGTCCAAATCCAAATTTACCAATTCAGTTCAGATGGTCATCTCTGCTTCCAATCTTGGCATTAAAGTCACCCATTATAATTATGTAGAATTCTTTAAAATGATTTAATGTGGATTCTAATTTTTCATAGAAATATTCTATCTCTTTAAATGGATGGTCCATAGTTAGGGCATATACTTGTATAATTTTCAGTTGGTATCTTTTATTTATGAAGAGACTTAGTTCAGCTATTCTTGATGTTATTTTATTAACAAACAGGACATTTTCCTTGATTGTTTTATTTATTAGGAATACTACACCACCAGTTGAGTTTATGTCACATTCACAGTGGTAGAGTAGATGTCCGTCTTTTAATCGCATGAGAGTTTCTTCTTTCCTTCTTATCTCTGAAAGGCCCACACCCATTTTATATGGTCCAATTCCTTCATCAGTTCTTCCAATCTATCATCATCATCCCATAGAGATCTGCAGTTATATGTTCCTACTAATATCCTTATATCATTGTGCACTGTAGGTGGACTCATTGTAAGTTTGTTCACAGACATTTATTGCAAAAGAGGAAAAATCTATGCCTGGATTCAAGGTCACAAAAGATCGGATCACTATTATGATTGGCGGCAACACTTCAGAGGACTTGAAACTTAAACCGCTTACAGTGTACTATTCCCAGAGACCGCAGGCCTTTAAGAACATTGATCCGAGTAGGCTGCCTGTAATCTGGAAATCCAATACCAAGGCTTGGGTTACACGTGTGCTGTTCGCAGACTGGTTCAATAACCACTTCATTCCCCAGGTGAAGGAATATTGTGCCAAGAAAGGAATCCCATTTAAAGTGCTTCTCCTCCTGGACAATGCCCCCAGCCACCTGGAAGAGTTGGATGACTTTCATTCTGATGTAAAAGTTGTTTGCCTGCCTCCTAGAACCACCGCACTGTTGCAACCTATGGATCAAGGCACTATTGTGAATTTTCAAAGCCTACTATCTGCAGTGTATGTTTTCCCAAGCAATCAAGGCCATTGATAGTGGTGAGGGAATTATTCTACGTGATTTCTGGAAGAATTATAATATCCTTGACGCTATCAAAAACATTGGGGTGGCATGGGATGAAGTCAAGTGGACAACAATGAACGCTGTGTGGAAGAAACTCTGCCCAGAAATGGTGCAAAATCGTTTAAAAGAAGGAGAGCAGACAATGACTGATACAGTTGTTGAGTTGACACAAGAATTACAGCAAGTGACGGAGACGTATTTGCAACTAGCGGAGCAATTAGAGCTGGAAGTGGATAACGTTGCTGTTAACGAGCTTCTTTTGAGTCACGATGAAGAGCTTACTAATGATGACCTTATTCAGTTGGAGGCATTCTGAAATTCCAAAGAAAATACTATGCTGATTGAACTGCCAACTCCAGATGATAAGAAATTTACAACAAAGGGACTAGCTGAGGCTTTTAACCTGATAGACATGGTGTTAGCAAAATTAGAATCCATGGATCCGAACACTGAGTGGTTCGAGAATGATAGGCGCCGTATCCATTCAGATATGTCTAGCTACAAGGCCATCTATGATGACAAAAAGTGTGTGACCACACAATCTACTCTAGACATGTTTGTGAGATGCCGTTCACAATAACGTCAAGATGACAACTCAGACGATCGCGACTACGCTCAGCCTTCAACATCGAGAGGGGTAGAGTTGCCAGAGAACAGCATTTCTCTTCACAACCATCCACCGGCGCTGACTCTCCCACTACAGAGCTAAATTAGCTGTACAAGATATTTTTTATTTAGAAAGTGTTATTTCAGTTTGTTTTTATATTCTTTTATATATTTTTCATACTTTTATAGTTTATATCCGAGTAAATACTGCTGCATGATGTTTCATTTATAAAATAATACTGTGTATATCTGTATATATTTTACGGTTAAAGTGATAAATCCGGTTATTATTAATAATTACCGGTTAAAGTTAATAATTAGAATTAATCACTTTAACTGGTTAAAGTGAATAATTCCTAGAGGAGTCTGGTAAATGTAATAAAAACATATTTATAGGTTTTATATATAGGTTTTCATTCTCAATAGAAATTATAACAGGTTAGGTTAGTTTATAATGAAAAAAGTAAGAAAAGTACTTCTTTTGCACTCAATGAAATCAGAAATCATTATAAACTAACCTAACCTAAACTAACCTGGATGTCGCATGTCGAACCAGAGTGTAGTCGTACTTTGTCGTCGGCAGATTAATGAGGATGAAAGATAAACGTTGTTGTGGGCCAAGATTAATGATTGCAGGCCGATAAATGGGGATAACAAATAAAAGTTGTTGTGGGCAGATGAATTGGATAAATAATAGATAAATCAGAGAAGAACTGATGAGTGTTTTTCTCCATTGATGAGGAAAGAGCAACGGCATTTATCTATTATCCTCATTTATCTGCCCACAACAACGTTTATTTGTCATCCCCGTTTATCTGCCCGAAATCATTAAGCTCAGCCCACAACAACGTTTATCTTTCATCCCCATGAATCTTCCCATGTTAAACTGACTACACTCTCGTTCAGCATGCGACATCCAGGTTAGAGAACAAAAACTTTCAGTGCTAAGGGACTTGAATCATCGGAGTGGTTTTTTCCGTAAGCAAACTCTCACTCGGTGCATAAAGTATTTACTAAAATAAAGAGCCAAAAGGGTTCACTTCAGCGATGCAAAATTATATAAATTAAGTGAATATTAAATCCAATATTAAATTCAAAGCCGAATATGGAAACTATAAACGTTTCGTGCGAAAATTGACCAGAAGAAGCCTTTTGGCTCTTTATTTTAGTAAATATTTTACGCACCGACTGAGAGTTCATTTATGGAAAATACACCTCTCTGATGCTTCAAGTTCCTTAGTACTGAGAGCTTTTGCTCTCTTAGGTTTCTGCCTGGTCTCTGACGAAAACCAGTGAGTTTGAAACAGCCAGTCCAGTGAAACCTTATCGAAATGGACCAATAAGAGGCAAATATACGTCTGCTTTGAGAGTTTGTGCTTTAGCTAGGGCAACTCGTAGTGGCAAGTGTGTTTCCACAAGCTCTCTGGTCAATTTTTGCACAAAACGTTTATAGTTTCTGTATTCAGCTTTGAAATGATGCTGGATTTAATATTCACTTAATTTATATAATTTTGCATTGCCGAAGTGAAGCCTTTTGGCTCTTTATTTTAGTAAAGTATATACTTCTCTTGTCATGTATTCATCAAAGTATTTATTGATATCCTTGCACTGTTCCTCTAGCCATTTTGATTTGTCTCTCTAACTGCCTTCTTCACTTCATTGCATTTTGCTCTGTACTGTTCTTCCATTTCCACAGAGATCTCTCTCTCCTAATCTTTAAAACTCTTTTTTTTTCTTTCTTGAATTATCTTTAATGTCTCCTCTGTTCTCTAGGACTGTTTGTTCCACTACTTTCTTGATTGCAGACACCACTTTGATGCTTTTATTCCCCTTTTTCTGTAATCGATTTTAGTTCTTCCTTGAGCACATTCCTACACACTTCCCCTCTAATTTCGTCACTCAGTGTCTCCATATCTCTCTGATTCTGAAACTGTGCCTTTGCTTGTTGCTTGAGTTTCAACTTGATATTGGCAATCACTAAGCTATGATTCTTGAAACATTCGACACTACTAAACTGATGTGGTCTATCTCTTGTTTATGAGTATCATGTCTAGCATGTTCTTAGTTCTTCCATCTGGTGACAGCCATGTTCGCTACATGCAGTCTTTTTGATGGAAATGAATGATATAAATTACCATGCCATGTTCAAGCCAAATTCAAGCATTCTTTCTCCTTTTCCATTGTTTCTGCATATTCATATTTGCCCATTATTCTTTCCCATCCTTCATTGTCCTTTCCAATCTTCACATTCCCAATCTCCTGAAGTAATTAGTATATCTTTCTTTGGTACTATTTCAAGGTTATTTCCAAGTTGCTATAGAATAACTGTATTTCTTCTTCAGTGCTTTCTGAAGGAGGTGAATCACACTCATCTGCCCAATCTTAATGGCTCATTCAGCCACCCCTAACATGGGGAACAGATGCTGTTTGCAGCCTTCCATTATGGATCAGACGCAGCTGTTGCTTGTTGGTCCATGGGAGGTATTTCATTTCTGTCCTACCACTCACATCTGAGAGGCCCCTATTTGCCACCTGGGTTTTCTGCTCTCTAAGGTTTTCAGCCCCCCCCAAGGGATGTGTAAAAGTAGATAAACAGAAATAGAAAATATTATTATTATTATTCGTGACACCTCCAAGGAGTCCAAAGACTCATTGGCATATACAATTAATGGGGAAATGTTGCAGGAAGTAAAACAGAAAGAAGAGAGATCCTGGTGTTCTGGAAACTCGAAATCATGGGTAGCATTGCTAAAACTGTGAGATTCATATATATATAAGAAGCTAGCAAAATGTTCTGGAGACTATTGCAAAAAGTTCAGAAGTAGAGGAGGAGAGAGAGAGAAGATATGATTCAGAAGTAGAGGAGAGAATACTGTAAAAGTAATCAAAGATTATAAGGTTCATATTATTATATTATTATTATTATTATTATTATCATCTGACCTCCATTGCAGGAGGTCTACACTCTCTTATGCCAAAAGATCGAGCCCTGCCTTTAACTCATTCACAGTTTCCAAACTCACCACACTTTGGCAATGCATTCCACTCACCAATCGCTTTCCATGCAAAGAACCTACTTCTCACACCCTTCTTAAACATCTCAATCATATCTTCTCTCTTCTCCTTCTATTCACATGACTCTGCAAATTCCTTCCTTCAATCTGTCTTCATATCCCATTCCAGAGACATTCAACACTGACTTATAGAACCTTTAAGATCCTCAATTTCTTGAAAAACTGGAGACCAGACCAGATCTGTGCACAGTAGTTCATATTCAGCCTTATACAACTGAACCATAACTAATGCTTTGTTTCTACATATCAAAGTTCTCATCATCATCATCATCATTGCCATAATCCATTGTGATGTTCTCACAGTTTTAGCAATGCTACCCATAACTTCAAGTATCTCTCTTCCAGTACACCAGGATCTCTTCTCTTTTACTTCCTGCAACATTTCCCCATTAATTGTATACTCTGCATTCCATCATTTCCTACCAAATTTCAAGATCTTACATTTTGCAACATTAAACTGGTAACACCACTCATTTACCCTCTTTCAGAGTCCATTTGGATCCACCTGTAAAGTGACAACAGCAGCTCTCTCTACCATACTTATTCAAATTTGAACGACAGATTTTAATAAGTGTTTCACATTTAAATCCTGATCATTTATCTAAAATTTTATTAGATATGTAACATATCTAACAAAATTTTATATATATTATGTATGTGTAATCTATTGGATTCAAATAGAATGGAATCTATTCGAATGGCTAAAGTTGTATTAAGCCATTCAAAATATTGGAGTAAAAATTAAGTTTAGATGATTGTCCTTGAGCCTCCACAGTTAATTTTGTAATGATGATACTCTGGTTGGAATGACTTGTGCTCAAATTCCATCTAGGAAGTAAAAATAGAGCTCTTCAACTTGGGTGAGTTAGCATGCTTTCTTTTTTTTTTTTTTTTCTCTATTAAAACCTGAGATTTTCATCTCAAAAGAACAGACTAGCAGGCCAAAGAATACATGTAATTTCAAATATAACAGGCTATGCTGATATGATTAACTGCCATATTATAGCATTACTTAGGTTTTCAATAAAGCCAAAGTTACTTGCCTATAAAAGTCATCAAGCCTAACACATTATGATTGTCTATATGTATTTATTAGTATCACATGGTTCCATTCTACAATAAATGTCACATATATGAGGGTTATAAATAAAGTAGTGGCAACATTATCAGGAGACATAGTTAGTAACTCATATGTTACCAGCTATGCAGTTGGTAACATCTGACAAATAGAGGTGCTAGTTGTATGTACTGCACATGCACACAAGGTGACACAGCCCATTCTAACAAGTGAAGAACTGGTTAAAGTAACGTCTCAGTATTCAATGCTCTAAGGCAGTGGTTCCCAAACTTTTTTGATTCTCAGTGCCCTTGCTGAATCCAGGTTTTCTCAAGGCGCCCTATGTCAAATTCTAACCACTTTGCGATATAGCGAATTATTATTTTTTAATTAAAGGGTGTAAAAATAAATAAAACACATATTTAAGATCACAAAAAAAGGTAATTGAACAAATTCAACTAATTATCATTAGTGGGATGGATGAGCTTGTTGATCACCTCACATTTTCTCAAATCTTGGAATCAAACTGGACACAGCCACCCTCATTTCCTTCTCCACATTGATTTTCGCATGATACTTAGTTTTTATCACAGCGACCGCAGAAAATCCAGCTTTGCACAAATAAGAAGTCACGAATGGAATTAAAATTCTCTGAACTTTTTCACTCAGAAGGGGATATTCATCTTTTACTGATACCCAAAATTCAGTTAATTCCATTATGCTAAATTTTGTTTTCAATGTATTGTCGCAAGACAACTCAATAAGATTCTCTTCTTCTGCAGCAGTAAATTCAGATGGAGCACTGGCATTAAATGGATCTTGAATCCATGCAAATTTATTGATATTATCATTTTGAAAATATTTCTCAAACCAAGTAATAAGCTGTGATAAGTGTTCTTCAAAAATGGATTTCATACCACGAGAGAAAGAGGTCAAAAACTGTTGCAACAAGGGGAAACATTCTTTGCCTCCATTTTCATTCATTTTTCTTTTCCATAGTTTTAGTTTTTTTATAAAAGCTGAAATTTTCTTAATTGACTTTAAAAGGTAGCTGTTGCATTCCTGCAGAGAGAGAGATTCAGAGCATTCATCTTTTCAAAAATATCACATATGCATGCTAATTTTACCAAAAAATCTTCATTCACAAAATTTTCGGTATACTTCGGTATACTTAATTTTTTTTTTAAGAAAAATATAAATTTCCTGTTGCAGTTCAAACGTATGAGACGAAACATTACCACGAGAGAGCTGTCATGAAGTGCTGTAGTACAGCAAAGACGTGTGCTCGGATCCCATATCCTCACATAGTTTTTTGAAAAACCTTGCCTTCAACGGCCGAGTTTTTATAAAGTTTACTACATTCACTACATATTCTAAGACCTGGTTCAATGTAGGACGAGTGCTTCCCTGTGAATAACGCAATGGGTCCACAGTGCATCAGGGGCTTTGCTTTGAATAAGTGCCTGCAATCCTCCATAACAGCCGGACATAGAACGAGCACCATCAGTACAGACACCAACACACTTAGTCCACTTCAAATTATTTTCGGATATAAAAGTATCAAGGATCTCGAACAAATCTTGAGCCTTAGCACCAACAGTGATACTTTTACAAAAGAGAAGGTCTTCTACAATGTTATTACCATCTATAAACCGTACATAGTAAATCAAGTGAGCATCATTATTATGATGCTCACTTGATTTGCTATGTACTCTCATTCAGCTGCAACCCAAATTCCTTCCCTTTTATTTTTTCAATTAATTGATCATTGAGGTCCTCCGCTATATGCTGTATTCTACGAGTGATAGTGTTATTGGACAAAGGTACTTTTGAAAGCAGCTCAGTGATCATAATGTTTACCATATCTACAGCAGCCGGTAGAATGAGTTCTTCTGCAATGGTATATGAGGCTTCTTATATTTTGCGATTCTATGTACCACCTTGTAAGATGATAGCAAAGCATTGCTTAGTATTGATGCCTGCTTATAAAAACTACCTTTTTGTTGATTTAACTCTTTTAACTTTCTGGTAAAATAATCACGAGATGAACCATGCTGGGATGACTGGTTTCCAAATGGTGTTTCAACTTACTTGGTAGCATGCACTCTGGTGCCAAACTGTCATACACAGTACACACTGCAGCCTCCTTCACCATTGACTTCTGTCGACGTAAAACCAAAGTCCAAATAACTGTCATCGTATTTTCGATATTTACGCTTCTTTGACACTCTTGCCACTATTTGACAGTGTGCCCTCTTTATTTTCTCTCTCACAACGCTTATTACTGTTTAGTAAAAACATCCATTTTTAAAAATACATATGAGAAGAAATACTTCAAAAACTTCACTTGACTAAATCACAACAGTATTCAGTTGATACAATCTCCAAAAAACTAATTCAACACTAAGACCGTGCGACAGCTATTTATATATGAACACAAAGTACCGAGAAAGTTCGAGAAAATACTAAAACAATTAAGAAACTTAATTATTGTAGAGCACCATCTAGTAACCATTTTTAGAGGCTTCTGCAAACAGTTATTACTAAGTGAGTTACTGGTTGGCACCAGGTCCGCTAGATGGTGCGTCCTATCACTTTGAATTGAAAATGGAAATAAAATTATGAAAATTTTGTAATCACGGCGCCCCTGTGAGGACGCTGTGGCTCCCTAGGGTGGCATGGCGTACGTTTTGGGAACCACTGCTCTAAGGTATATTCACAAGATTAGAACAATGATCCTTGGTCAAAGTCCAGGCTGCATGAGGTAATACTGCAAGCAAATGTTATCATGGCCTTAGGTAAGCCTGTGGCAACAGTCCTCTATTGTACCAGATTGTTGCAAGATTGGAGAGTGCATTTCATGTGAGGAGAGATCACTTGGATAATCAGGGTGATCCACCATTTCAGATGAACATATTGAGCTTGTTCAGGGGACTGCTCACAGTTGATTGGCAATGGACTGTTTGCTAGTTGGTCCAGGAAAATGGGATAAATTACCAAAGTGTGGTTTATCCTAAAAGAGAGGCTCAGTATGCACAAAATTTCAGCTCGTTGAGCTCCACATCACTTGACTGAGATTCAAAAATGCACAGGTATGTGATTGCTGTCCTTCATCTAGAATGATATGAAAATGAAGGGAATACATTCCTGAATCATATCGTAGCCATTGATGAAAGGGCTTATGAGACTGAACTGAAGAGGCAATCCAATGAAGGAACCATTCAGGATCACCCCATTCCAAAAAAAAAAAAAAAAAAACTTTGCCTGGAACCCAGCAAAGTTAAAGTCATGCTCATAGTCACTTAAAACATTCAAGTGTCCAAAGGGCAATCTGTTAATGCACAGTACTATTGATGATTTCTGGAGTACCATTTCCATCTGTCTTTAAAGAGAAAGTGATCAAATTTTTTCATGAGTTTTCACTATGTTTGCTGCATGACAGTGCACAACACATCTTTATGTCACAACTGGTGATAGAGATGTTGGACAGGTGGCAATGGGAAGTATTGGAGCATCCTCCATATTCACCAGATATGAGTACTTGTAACTTAGAGATGCCACTAATTTATCTAGATTATTATTGTTTTCAGTCAGTGCAAATAGTATAAAACACCTTCTAAAACAACTTAAGAAAATTGAAGACAGGCATTTATCAGTATAAGATGAAAAAACAGCAATGAAAATGAGGTGGAACTAGCAGAAGACATAGACATGTTAAAAGCCTTAATAGAGTCAAAACCTCACTTGGAAAGAATTCAGACTTGTTTAATGCTTTCATTATTTGTGTCAGTCACAGGAACATTGTCATGTTAGAGATTTAATGGAGTAATACACACTAAGAAAGGATGAAAAATAATATTTAATTCATCCAATCTTTCCTCTCAATCACTGAGACATTATCAGGGAGTACAATATGAGACGTAATACACACAAAGGCAACAACTAAGTTAAACACGTAGACAAAAGACTACAGTCCTAAATAGGTGGGGTACCCCTCTGTGGATACCTGTTGGTGGCCTAGGATGTAAACTGGAATCTTGAAGTATTAGTGTTTTCCATAGCTGATTTCTGAGATCAGCTGCAGATTCTAAAAACAGTCTTTCTTTTCTACAATTTACTATGATGGCGCATGGTTGTCTTTTTGCAATTGATTTTATGAACCACATCTGCAAGGCCTGGTTGACCATAGTCATGACTGCAGATGTATTTTTTATGTTTTTCCCTGCAGATGCTGGCTGATCTGGAAGATCAGCCAGCATCTGCAGGGATGAAAAATAATACATTTTTTTATTATTTTTCATCCTATAAAATAGTAGGCCAACTCACAGCAACAAGGCACTTTATAAAGTCTAGGTACTGAGGATGAGAGAGCTGATCTTTAGTAGAACAGATAAGGGTATCAAGTTTTTGGTGGGGCTTGAAAGCTGTGCAGAGGTTGTATTTCTTTATGATTCTGGCTATTTTTTTCTTAAGATCTTTGGCATATGGGATGATTATAGCATTACTAAATCTTTCTGCAAAGAAGGTTGAGGACTGGGGGAAGTATTGATTATTTTTTTGATGCTGTGGGAACTGTAGCCATTAGATAAGAAGGTGTGGTATATATAATTAAGTTCTGCTGTAAGAGAGGACTCATTGGAACAAAGGTTATAGGCTCTATTGGTTAGTGTTTTAATGATACCATATTTTTGAGAGGGAGAGTGATAGAAAAATTTGTGAATGTATTTGCCTGTGTGAGTGGGCTTCCTGTATGTTCTTTAAAAGATGCTTTGCCATGAGGTTTCTTTAATTCACACAAAAACACAAGGAAATAATAAATAATATTTATTTAAAGTCATACATTCCAACCCAAATATTATTGTCCATTATCATCAGTGGCAACATTAATTACAAGGTAGTACTCAAACAATGGATTCATTTGAAACAGTGAGAGCTGCATGGTCATACACAAAACGTCAAAAAGTATAACTGAGGAAACATTGTATTATTAGTTATTCATCAACTGTATTAAAATTTTTTTTAATGATGTGTGATTAGAATAAGATTCTTCCATATCTTCGATAGTGAGAGGCAGTCATTCTGATTAAAGTTTGGACAGTAAAGTAAGGTCTCAGCACTTTCTTTAAACAAATGATCAAATTTATAGTGACACAATTATGTTGGAGGTTTAATGGATTTTTTACAACAGTCAAAAAGAATTAAAATAGAATTTAATACTTCCTATATTTCCTCCTAGTCACTAGGACATCTACGGGGATTACAAACACAATTAATGTAACATGCACACAAAAACTTACAATACTAAGCCCAACCACGTGGGTGACACTAAAGTCCTATCTAGGTGGAGCGTCCTCACAGAGGGCGCTCCACCTAGATAGGACACCAATGATTTCTGGTGTTGTTACACTTTTTGGATATCCTTCACGTGGATCATCTTCAAAGCTGGTACGGCCACGTTTAAACTTGGCAGCCCATTTCTTAATTATCAAAAATGAAGGAGAAGAATGCCAATAAACTTTTATGAACTTCGAATGAATTTCTTTTGGCATTAAACCTTCTTTTATAAAGGATTTTGTAGCTGCACGATACTCAATTTTATCGATTTCAAGGGATACAGACAACACTTTTGCTTCAGAAAATTGATAGAATGACTATTTGAATGTAATTTGAAGCCTTGAGGGTAGGTTTAAAAGGAAATGGCTCCTTATACATTGGAATCTTCTAACATTTTGACAAGTTATCCAACTCATTGTTACCTAACCAAATTATCATCCTGTTTTAAATTTTGACTAGTTTTCAGTGTTTATAATGGATTCTGAATGACATTATTTTTTATTCAACTATTCCAGACCTGGATGTGTGGAGGATCAGTAGAGATTGTACCGTGTTCTCATGTGGGTCATGTTTTCCGAAAATATACACCTTATAAATGGGAAAAAACAGTACTTATTCAGAATTTGGCTCGTGTAGCTAATGTGTGGATGGATGAATATGCAAAATATTTTTATGAAAGAACTGGATACAGTGTGGTAAGTGCACATAGAATACTTTTCTTGCTTACTATATAATTCTATACATTTTTTTTTTTTTTAAATGTATGTATTATCAGTTTCTGCAAATAGTGCTATTGGTGAATGGTGTATAGAAATAAAGTGAATTTTTAGACACTGAACAAACCAATGGACATAGAATAAATCATATTAATTGATTTCTCATATAATGATGAGAGAGAGAGAAGTAATAATATGGAATGGTTAATGCCAGAAATTGTGGCATTATTTTTGTTGGACAGGAAAAGCAATGACTGCAGCAGTCGGAAAGGGAATTTATGTAACTTTATCATAAAAGGCTAGCATATTGCTAAAACAAGAGCGTCCCTTCACAAATCCATGTTGACTCTCACTGATAACATTACCCTCATCTGCCTATTGCTGTATATGGTCCCTCACTACTTTCTCCAAGATCTTACTAACTACTGATGACACACAAACTGGCCTATAATTAGACACTTCCAGTCTGCTACCACCCTTATGCAATGGCACTATTAGAAGAATCAGCAGTGGATGAGAATTGGTCAGAGTTTTTTTTTTTTTTTTTTTTTTTTTTTTTTTTTTTAATGATGGCCCCCATGCATGAAAGATCACAAGACCTATAATAGTGCGATGTGTGGGCAAGTGATTAAGGAGAAAATGTAGCTTGTTGATATGTTTCTTAAAGAGTGGTAGGTTGTACTCAGTGGAAAAAAACAGTATGGAAGAGATTTCGAAAGAATAAGAGGTGGATGGAATGAAGGAAGCTGATGAGAAGTTAGTTTTGTGTGTTTGGAGCTGGACAGCATATGGATTAGCCAGTGGCTGCTCTTGTTCTTGCATGGTTAGCAGAATGGTAGCAGCCATTTCATGGGCATTGCTCCCCTGAATTGGCTGCTACCATTTCTCTAACATGCAAGAGCAAGAGCAGCCACTGGCTAATCCAATGACACTTTACAAGTCTCAGATCTGATCAACCTTGGAGTATTGTTCCCACATTTAGGGTGGTGCACTGATGATCTCCCTAATGATATTCAGAAGAGGCAATCTGTTTAATAGACAACCCTTCCCTCACAGAGCACCTATGATAAAGTGACTGAAGGGAGTCTGTGAGGGAAGGGTCATCGATTAAACAGATTGCCTCTTCTGAATATCATTAAGGAGATCATCAGTGCACCACCCCAAATGTGGAAACAGTACTCCAAGGTCAGATCTGAGACTTGTAAAGTGTTAGGAGTTGAGAGAAAGAGAAGTAATGTTTAGAACAGAAAAGAACACCAAGTTTTTTTAGAGGCTAAGGAGGCTATGTAAATAGTATGTTTGTGCCAGGATAAACTGGATGTGACAGTCAATCTAAGAAGATACCACTGATCTTGAAAGGAAACTGGAACATTATCAGAAGTGAGAAGGGATAATGTAGGATTTTTCTTGCAGGTAATAAGACAGGCTTGAGTTTTTTCAGCATTGAAATTTACTAATTTGTCTTCACTCCATTTAAGGATGTTGAGGAGATCAGCGTTTAAGTGACTGGTTATGGAAGATCTTGAGGCATTTAACATTAGAGTACTATAGGGTTTATGAAATGAGGAAGAAAAATGAAGTTAGCAAAGCTTTGAATAGGATTTGAAGTCAGAGAACGAAGGTCATTAATGTAAAGTAAGAAGGGTGTAAGTGAGAGCACAGAACTCTTGCACAGAACAAGTAGAAATCAGGAAGTCGTTATTCCTCTTTATAAGTTTTTGTTATGGTAAAATCTGGATTGCTGTGCATAGATCTGGTCACCTGGATTTCTTGGAATGAGTAAGTCATGGAGAAATCAATATCTTAGGATTTTTTCATGGTTGGAAAAAAACAACAACTAAGATATGGATTGATTGATGCATTTAGAAGTTTTAGAATGTAGAAAATTAAGAACTGATGAAATCAGATTTATCATATAACAGATCATCATCAGTGGTTCTAGCAGGCACTTGAGCATCCACGACATTCCAAGCATACTTGGATTTCATAACCATAATTTGTGTATAAGGTGGTTAGCCCTATGCCCATAAGTATTCTTTTGTCTGTAAACTGCATGTATTCTACTGGCCAGTTTGCCTGGGTGTGGGACAAAAAGCCCAAGTTTCTGGGAGTAAAAATCCTGCCACCTCCATATGAGACTGGCTATCTCACCGCAGTTGAAAAGCCCTGATAACAGTTCTTTGCATCCTAGATGGGATTCAAACCCATGTCTTTCCAACCAAAGGGCTTTGTCTATACTGACCGAGCTACAGAGGCTTATATAACAGACCAGTCTGGAAGAAATTGTCGATAGGCAACTAGTAATGAAACGACGAGTGTCTTGGAATCTCATAGTATCTGCTATACTCTTTGAGAGGATACAGTACATGGTGATGATGATGATGATAAATGTACAGTTTGAGTGCATGTGTGTACATCATTTGTGATTACAAGAATGAAGCTATTCAGCACCACTTGAAACTTTTTTTTTTTAGGTAGGTAATTTTACTCATGTCAGCAGCCGTAAAGAGTTGAGGCAAAGGTTGCAATGTAAAAGCTTTGACTGGTATTTAAAGAATATATATCCAGATTTATTTATCCCAGGAGACTCAATGGCATCTGGAAAAGTAAGTTTATTATTAACATATGTGATTCATTAATTAATGTTATTGCATGAAACAGAGTTATATGAGGAATTAAATAAATTTCTAAATTTATGATAATAAGATAGTAGGACTCAAAAAATATCACTATGCATCTTCAGGGATGTTAATGACATCCTTGACATACTTTTTTTTAACAAAAGTCTTGGGGGACATGTTACAAAGGAGTTGTAAAAAGACAAAATTGTTCCACTTCACAAAGGGGGAGAGATTACACTGAAGTCTTTGAATTATAGGCCAATCTTTGTGTCTGTGTGACTTTGGTATTTGAATAGGAATGAGGGCTAGGAACAGTAGCGTTTCTCTGATTATCAGCATAGGTTTGTTAAAGGAAGGTTGGGTTTTAGCAGTATATTTATGTTTTATGACAATGCATCTGTGTGTTAAGACTTAAATGATGTAAGAAACTCATCATTATTATTCAGGCCTCAGGAGACTCATCATGGGAGGTCCTTCTTAGGAAACACAAAGTTTATCATACTACTCCTTGAATCATTGACCGTTCTTGCTCTCACCACTCTATCAGGCAATGCATTCTGCAGTTCGGCCAACCTCCGTGCAAAGAAACCACTCCTACCCTCTTGCTCACAGCTTCCTTCCATAACTTCTAGGGATGGCCCCCTTCTTATTGCTCCTTTCCGCTGTTCCACCAAGCAAAAGAACTCCCCAGTGTCCATCCTGTAACTGATTCTCAACTGTTTAAAAGCTTTCATCATATTACCTCTCCTTCTATCCACCAAACTCTGCGGTCCACATTACCTCAGCCGATCCTAACATTGTACAGTCCTGAAACCATCTTTGTTATCTGCCTCTGTATCCTTTCCACAGTTAATTTATCCCCTCCAAATCCTGGGGACCAAATTTGAGAACAATAGTCTAAGTGTGGTCTGATCAGGGTCTTATACAATGGAATGATAATTCTTTTATCTCTGCAGGTCAGCGTCCTTCTCAGTATTGCAGCAATCCTCTGGGTTATCTTCACCACCTTTGCAATATGCTGTGTAAATTTCAGTTTTCTATCAATCATCACACCCAGATCTCTTCTCTCTCCTACTTCCTCCAGTACAGCTCCTCCAATTATGCTCCTCCCATCAATGTATCACAGACTTTACATTTTGCTGCATTAATTCTACATCCCCCATTCATTTGCCCATCTGCCTAGTTTAGTCAAATCCTCTTGCAGGGCTGCCACATCTGCACTATTACTAATAACCCTTCCCAGCTTCGCATCATCAAACAACTGAATATCCCCTTGCAATACACTGACAATGTCATTGATATAAAGGTTGAACAATACAGGTCCCAGTATTGAGCCCTGTGGAACCCCAGTGGGGTTCCACAGGGCTCAGTAACTTTCTGCTTCCTTGATATTGCCCCACCATACACAACTCTCTGATCCCTATCATACAGCCAATCCTGAATCCAGACTAACCCAACATCTAAACCCAAAATGTGCTGCAACTTAAATAACAGCTTTTCATGTGGCACCCTGTCAAATGCCTTTGCAAAATCCAAAAAAATGGAAGTATATGCCTTTCCCTCATCAACTGCTCTTGTCACTTTATTATAAAATACCCAGCATATAGAAGCAAACGAAAGTGATGCCTATCCTGAAACCGGGTAAACCTGCTGAGGATCCAAAGAGCTACAGGCCTATAGCTCTCCTATGCACAACACTGAAGCTGTATGAGAGGTTAATCTTGAACAGGCTAAGTCCAGAAATAGAGAAAGTGCTGATAAAAAAATAGGCAGGATTTAGACTAGGAAGATCATGCACTAGACGAGTATTAAACTTAACACAGTTTATTGAGGATGGCTTTGAAAGGGGGGGGGGGTTAGCAACAGGAGCTGTATTTATAGAGTTGACAGCAGCATATGACACGCTAAATCTTAGAAAGCTTATAGTCAAAATTTACAGCATGACAAACAGCTATCGGTTAGTGGAGATATTTAGGTCGCTGCTTTCAGCAGGAGATTCTTTGTTGATTTTCAAGGAAAAAGAGCAGATGGCATATCCAGAAAAATGGTATACCTCAGGGAAGTGTGCTGTCTCCTCTCCTCTTCAATATATATATATATACTAATGACCAACTTATAAACCCACAGTCAAGAACCTTCTTATATGCAGATGACCGAGCAATAGCTTATCAAGCAAAATCCTTTGGTGACATTGAGAAGCAGCTCACACAAGAGCTAGAAACCCTTACAGTTTACTATAAGGAAAACCAACTGAAACCAAATCCCAGTAAAACCCAAATGTGTCCTTTCCATCTCAATAATAGGGAGGCAAGGAGAGAGAGTTGAATATAGAATGGAATGTTGTGAAACTGGTCAGTTTTCCAAATCCAACTTACCTAGGTGTTACACTAGATACGACCCTAAATTATAAGTGACACATAGAGAAGACAGCAGCTAAAACTCAAACACGTAATAATATTCTGCACCGATTAGCATCATCTTAGTGGGGAACAAATCCACAAGTACTGCGCACCTCTGCACTGCCATGCTGCTTTTCGACAGCCAAGTATGCTATCCCTGTTTGGGAAAGATCATCACATGTCAAAATTATTGATAAGGTTCTTAATGAAACGTTGGCACATTACCGGCTGCCTTAAATCTACAAAAATTGAACCATCTATACTCACTGTCTGGTATTGTACCTCCTCACATCAGAACGACTATGCAGAGTAGATATGAGCGGAAACAACAACTATTTGATGAACAGCATCCTTTCTATGGACATGTTGCAGTACATAAGAGGTTAAGATCAAGGAAAAGTTTTATTCACTCAGTGGAACCATTGGTTGTTTCCATAAAAGGTACAAGATCAACAATGTGGCAATAACAATCTCCAGAGGCTCTGAACTTAAGCAAGTCTCTTCCTTCTGGCTTACATCTTGACCGGCAAAGATGAATGACACAGAATAGACTTCATTTCGGAATGGGCAGATGAAAGCAGAATATGGCCAGATAGGGCTACACAGACAATGACAGCTGCTCACATTGTGAAACACAAACCATGGATCATCTTCTGCAATGCTGCTTAATAGACATTAATAATATATGTACCCGAGAAGATTTAATGCAGTGTAATGAAACAGCTTTAAAGTATATTAGTCACTGGATGAGTGAAATTTGACATTTTATATTTTTGCTTAATATTTCATGCAAGTGGCATTTTTTGTCTTTTAATGCATGCTTTTAATTCCTATTCTTTTAATGTATGCTTTTAATTCCTATTCTTTTAATGTCTATTTCTTTAAATGTATCATCATTTATATGTATGCTCTTACATTTTCTGTAGTTCACACACGAATAAATAACTTATAAAAGGCAATCATATTAATAAAGCAAGAGTGCCCCTTAACAAATTCTGTTGATCCTCACAGATAACATTACCCTCATCTGTCCAACGCTGTATATAGTCCCTCACTAATTTCTCCAAGACCTTAACAACCACTGATGACACACAAACCTGGCCTATAATTAGACACTTCCAGTCTGCTACCACCCTTATGCAATGGCACTATCTTACCTTCCTTCCATTCCTTGGGTACCTTTCCCACAGCCAAACTTTCATTGAAGAGCCAGGTCAACAAAGCTGTCAGTTCTTTACCACATTCTCTCAAAACCCGTGGTGAAATACCATCCAGTCCCACAGCTTTACTGACATCCAGAGTACTCAGTATTTGGAACACACTCTCCTCTTGCACCTCTAAACCTTGAACCTGTCCTATCCCTCTGGTAATTAGTATTAAAATCTTCTTCTCCAGGATGAAATACTCCAATAAAGTGCTCATTGAACAACTCCACTATGTCCTCTGCATCAGTCACTCTATTCCCATTTTTATCACACAATGTCATTCTTCCACAATCATTTTTTCTCCTCCTACGTGCCACATAGCAAAAAAATTCCCTAGGATTTTCTTTGGATCTTAGTGCCAATCTCTTCTCATATTCCAGTTTTACCTTCCTCGCCATACTAGTCACTCTCCTGGCCTGAGTCTTATATTCTTCATGCATCTGCTCTCCACCCAGTGGTGTAGCTAGAGCTTTTGCCGCACGGGGCAGTCCCTGAGTTTGCCACCTTCTCAATACATACCAAAAATACTACAAAAAGTCAAAACAACGTATTTACTTTTTTGAAGTAAAACTTTAATTTCAACATTCTAAAATGTTATTTTTCTTGCTTTTATGTTAGCAAAATCGTTGATGACATTTTCGAAGTTATTTCATAGTAATATAGATAATTCTTAATCAATTTTATTTAGAAAAACTCCTCTCACAACTAGCAACATTTACAGCAATTGTGAGGAAAATTTGCAATATTTGGAAATGAGTTCTCGAGACTATATTTTAGAATTAACTACAAAAATTCAAAAAGGTCCAAAGTGCCGCCCAGGGCAGACCGTCTCCTCTTCCCCACCCTAGCTACACCTCTGTCTCTACCCCTCTCTTTATATCTCTTCCATAATCTCTTTTTCACCTACAGTTCCTGTTTGATATTGTTTGCCATTTGCTTTACACCAAATTGTGTCCGCTTCTTCACTCGTGGAATACAGCTTACTATTGCTGCTAACAAATATTCCTTCACTATTTCCCAAGCACTAATGATATTCTGGCCTTCTCAATTCTGTCCTTCATGGGACTGCCCCAAGTTGATATCTAAGACTGTTATAATCATCTGCCTATTAATTCCACATATGTTCCCTTTTCTTTGATACTTCTGCATGTCTCTTCATCTTCCAAGTCAAAACCACATGGTCACGCTTTCCAACTTGGGGGAGGAGGAGATGTCATCTCAGTTATTATCAGCTCTTCTGATGCTATGACCAAATCCAAAACTCTTGTTCCCTCTATTATATATTGCCTAAGACATTTGTCCCTCAAGAATTCTAGAAATTCCATTCCCTTATTATTACATGCATTTTCATGTTAGAGGTTTAATGGAGAAAGTATTAAAAATACTATTTAATTCTTCCAATATTTTGTCTAATACTCCAATAAAGTGCTCATCTTCAGGGAGTACAATATGAGACTTGTAACACACAAACACAAAAAATTTGTAACTTGGCTCCCGAAATAGACAGAATTTGGCTTCATGTTGCCAGCATTCTTTCTAGATAGATCTTCAACTTCTAAAAGAAATCTCTCATCCTGCCAAATCAGTGCTCAAGAAACTACACAAAGATAACATTATAATCCTCACCAGAGCTGATAATGGCAGTGCCAAGGCCTGTGAATACAATAGAAAAATGGATATCATTTCCAGAGACTCCCTTTAGATTATGATCGCACTAAATCTCAGATCAAAAAATTAATGGCCCAAAGAAGGTTCTCCTAAGGAAGAAGTGGAGGAGTTTTTTAAGTCATTAGAACAGGGCTGACATAAAGAAAATGGAAAAAGTTGATCTTGTTGGAGACCTGCAGCAGAGTAGGAAATGAATCTCAGCACAGGCATATAGGAACATTTTGGGAAAATTTGGAGAAAAGGGCAAAGCTAATAATAATGGTAGGTATTTGCTGGACTTCTGCTCAGGACACTGACTAGTCATTACTAACGCCATGTTTCAACATAAATCTCTCCATATGAACTGCATATGTGCACAAGTTCGCATGGAGAGAAGACACAAGAAATAAGAAAAGCCTTATTGACTACGTCATCGTTGATAGTGATATCATAATGCTGGTTCAGGATACAAGAGTGTACAGAGAATTTGAAATTAGAAGTGGCCATTACTTAGTACTAAGCTGGAAAAAATGGATATCACATTGAAAAGAATGGTATGCAAGAAAGTTTTAAAAGAGTTAAAGTCGAGCAGCTTTTACTGGTAAACTGTAGACTCAACCATGCAAACATAATTGAAGAAATTTGCAGCAGTTTGAAAACAAGAACCAAACCTTAGAGTCTCAATGGTATGACAATGATTGGAGTAGAACTCTCATTGTACCCTTCTATAAAAAAGGAAACAAAACTGAATGTGAGAATTTCAGAGGAATTTCTCTACTGAGTGTTCCAGGTAAGAATTATGCAAGTATACTTGAAAAAGAGGTTGAGAAAGAGTGTGGAAGAGAAACTTGGAGAAGAACAAGCAGGGTTCAGGCCAAAACAGAAGTTGTCAAGATGATCAGATTTTCACTTTAAGACAAATAGTTGGGGAAATTGTGGGAATATGACAAGGATCTCTACTTAAGTTTTGTAGATCTAGAAAAGGCATACGACAAGGTTCCCAGAGAAAAGCTTTTCAAAACACTTCAATTATATGGGGTCAATGGAACATTATATAGTGCAATCCATAGTCTGTATTTATGTGTCAGTCAGCAGTTAGAATTGAAGGAAATACAGGAAGATGGTTTGATGTAAAATCAGGGGTAAGATAAGGATATACATTATCTACACTCTTATTCATCACATATATGGATCACATTATGAAAGAAAGTGGCTTCAGGCCACTTTCTTTCATTTTAATTAGAATTGGAGATGTCAAACTTAGCTCTTTGCTTTATGCAGATGATGTTTTACTCTTAAACACATCTAGTGCAATTCACTAACTAAATTGAATAACAGATGTGACAAATTTGGCATGAAAATCAGCAACAAAAAGACCCAAACAATGAAAATAGGCAGGAGCATAGAAAACTTCAGCAGCATTCTGAATGGAGATCCTATAGAGTAAAATATTTTAGCAATTTAGGCACAGTTTTTAGTGAAGATGGTAGGCTAAATCTGGAAATAGACAACATAATAAGCAAAGCTGGTATGGTGGGTACCCAGCTGGATAAATTTATATGGAATAAGAGAGAAATTAGTCAAAACATCAAACTAGCAGTATTCAAGACAGTGTTCAAACAAGTTTTAAGTTATGGATCTGAGAGTTGGGTTAGAAATAAAGTACTTGATCAAAGACTAGAGACCACCGATATGAGGGTTGTTAGAAAAATTAGGGGATGAACCGGTGGCATCAATGGCAGAATCATATTATATTAGAAATGAAGATATTAGAAAGGAACTTGACATTATTAGCATTCAAGAATATGTCAGCAGAGCTAATCTAAGGTGGTATGGCCACTTAAATAGAATGGGTGAGGAAAGGTTAGCAAAACAGGTGTTTGTTGCCAAGATGGCAGGAAAGATACCCAGAGGAAGACCAAAGTCTAGGTGGATTGACTCAGTTAGAACTGTCCTAGAAGACTGAAACGTTAGATATGACAGCATAGGAATGCTTACAAGTAATAGACTAATTTGGAGGAAAATTGTGGGTAGTCAAACTTAGCTCTTTGCTTTATGCAGATAACTGTACTGTGAAACAGGTCTAGTATGTATCCCCAGGTTTTTCAAACTAAATCGAATAGCAGCTGTAACAAATTTGGCATAAAAATTAGCAATAAAAAGATGAAAACTATGAAAATAGGAAGAAATAAGGAATACATCAGCTGCATTCTGAATGGAGCCTATAAAACAAGCAAAACAATACTGTGTACTTGTTCTTGGGATATAATAAGAGATCTTGGAAGTGATAGTGGATAAGGATCTGAAATTTAGGGGACACGTTGCCAAAATTGTGAAGACAACACAGTGACTTCTGGGAATGATGCAGAGGATACTGACTTGTAGAAGTAGGGAGATTCTTGTTCCATTGTATAAGGCTTTGATTAGGCCAGACATGGACTTATGTGCCCTGATTTGGTCACCTGGTTTTCAAAAGGATGAAGAGATGTTGGAAAGGGTCCAGAGGTGACTGACTAAGATAGTTTCTGACCTCTGGAATGTCAAATATAAGGAAAGATTTAAAAGATGCCATTTACAGAGTCTAGTGGATAGGAGGAAGAGGGGAGATATGATAAAGACCTACAAGTTAGTAAGGGGTTGTTATAGGATCAATGTTGGAGAGGTTTTACAGAAAACAGTGGGACATCAGGGAAGAACCAGAGGTCATCCTTGGAAACTGTATAAAGAGGGTGTGAGCAGGGGAGTGAGAAGCAGGTTTTTTGCATGTAGAGTTGTGAATGATTGGAATCCTTGCCTGAGAGTGTGGTGTATGCAGAGAATTTGAGTGTGTTTAAAGTGCTGTATGATGAACTATGTGTATGATAAAAGGACCTTCTAGATGAATCTTTTGACTCTATGGGGGTCTTGGGTGATAATAATAATAATATTTCAGCTATCTAATCTAGTTATAAAATCTACTGCTATTATACCCTTGTTCAACATAATCTCATGCAATGTCAAGGTAATTCCCTCCATCTTAATCCAGTAAATTCTTCTCACTAAAATGTCCACTAAAATCTTCAATTTACATTTATATTAATTAATTTCTTCCCATAACTAACATCTTAAAGTTTTGATTGTAGTGTCAACTTACAGTAATTACTTTTTAGAGAGGGTTAACGGTCTACTATGGTCACTATTTTAGAACCCAACTGAATAAAATAAAATAGAACATAAATTATCCAAACTAATTGGGCCTAAGGTTTATTGTGTTGGATCCTACTTTCTACTCCGATGTGTATTCTAGTTGTTGATTGACTCTTCATTCGAACACAGAGAATATTTATTTTTAACTGCGCCACTCTATGTTCAAATTTTCATGAGCAACGTTGAGGAATCAACCATCAACCAATCTATATTATTACTAACTTAATTTTAGGCTGAGGTTCTCTTTATTATATAGGGTTCCTGCTAAGATTCGAATTATTTTAATGAGCGGTGCAATGAAGAAATCAGGCAAAAACAAGATTCAATTCAAATAAAATTATTTAATGCAGTGTCACATAAATTTACACGAAAGCAAAAATTTCTAGTTTGGAAAATACAGTTAAACAATAATTAAGTTTTCATTGAGATACTAGTAAACTACTCAGCTGAGTATAATAATTACGATTAGAACGTATGCTTATGGATTATATTCTTCTTATTATCAGGGATTCTTATCACAACTTCACTCTGATTAAAGTTATTATTCAATATAGTTTAAATATCAACTCAGTTTAACCATTCAGAACAGTTATAAAATATAAACCATCAGACATTCATTTGAAGATTTCAAAGTTCTATTAACCTAGCAAAATAGTTCGCAGAATTTTCAGTTTCCAATATTATATTAAGTTTCTTACAACAGGCTTCTCTATATCACTCTTTCAGTCTTGAACTGTTAATCCAAATGGTACAATATTTGGCATGACAAAAGGGAAATGTCTCACTACATCACACATTCGATCTTGAATAGATAAATACAGTGATAAGGATTAATTTATGTTTGCCGGAAATAAGTTCGCTACTTCACACTCGGAATAGAAAAGATAATCTTACCGGCATAAGCAGTATAGCTTCACATCGAGAATCCTATGAACACACTTAAATTCTTGTTGACTTTCACTTTGAAACTACACAAACTTAAAAGAACATTCTGTTTCCGTAACTGACTAATAGACTCGGGAGAATATATCCTTTTGCACTGGTCCAACTTAACTTCCAGTTTCTTTCTTTTCTTATTCTTATTATCCCTTGATCTGCATTATTCCAGTGCAAGGCAATAGGAAATTACAGTAGGATTAGAATTCCGAAAGAGGTAAGTCAAAGTGCCAATCGATTCCAAGTCCTCCTTATTCCGTTTATGCCATGTTAATCGTCCACCTTCCTTGCCTGTTTCCTTACTCCCATCTGTCTTACATTTTCAAATCCTACTCTCCTTTCCTGCCAAAATCTGGTTCTAACTGGTTTTGTTTATATCCAACTAGCTTCGTGCATCCTGTACAGTCACACACTCTAAGGCACGCGCTAGCTAAAAGTAACATAATTTCTTATAGCAGCCAATCAAGTGTTATCTTAAGGAATTTCCTGGATACATTAAAAATGCACATATTACAGTTTTTAACATTATATTAAAGGAATTAAATTCACAAAATAATTGATATTTTAATACACAGCTTTTCATAACTGTAATTTATCCCAAAAAATATAAATAAATAAATATTAATTAACATAACTTGAAAGAAATTACATAAATAGCAAATTATGAACATGAGACTATTAGTTAAAAAAAAAAAAATTTGCTCAGGGAATGCTAGATTATGTTGGACTCTGAATGATGTATTAACAATTTCCATTTCTCTTCATTCAGAATCCAACAGTTATCTAACTTTGAAGCAAACTTCAAAATATTATTTTTTCTGCTCTTTATGTATATTGGTTGCTTTTAAAAATCTTAGCAACAAATACACTAGTTTCACCGTTTTCCAATTTATTAATAACCGTTGTCTTATCTTCTGTTGATATCACATTGCAGTTTCTTTTGCCTTCAGATGCTATTATCAACACATAGTGGAAGCAGTATTAAAATTAAAAGCAAAATGACAATATTTTACTTTGAAATAGCCACAAACAAAAACTTGAACATTGAGCAATTGGAAATAAAATGCTTGCAATAACCTCATGCTGCAGTGGCTCACAGTAGACTAACTGAAAGCTAACCATCCTCCCAATATTCTTCCCTGCTGATAGTGGACAATGGTACAACAGACAATAATGGATCAAGGTCACAGGAAACTGTCCTAGGTAACACAATAGCTATTGCTAACATTTGATTTTTAATTGGACTAATCACAAATAAATGCTATTTCTATGCTATAGTGCATATCTTCAACTAAATAATCAGAAACAAATGCATTAAGTGGCAGGAGTAATATTTCAGCATGACAACCAGTGCACTAAAAATAAATTTTGGGAAGCCAGTGGTTTGGATAATAGATATTTTACTGCATTGGCAGACTTTCTTTACAAGTGCTTAGGAATTTCACCTTTTTTATTTATGCTTTCCTGTCATTATTTTCTTTTTATTTGTTCTGCATGCTATGTGATATATACAAGATGCTTAGCCTTGTGTTATTCTCTGAAGTTGGCAGCAGTTAATTTTGAAAGGGTATAATGTATTTTGTTTTCTTCAATTACAGCAATTTAAAAATGATGTATTCCATACCTTTCATGAAAATATAAATGATAAAGCTGCATGCACTTAACTTAGAATTTTTTAACAAATAAAATTATCTGAAAAATTAGTATAGACAACATCAGATAATGGCCTTTTTTGCAATTTATCTTAAAAGTAAATTCAAAGATCATTTGAAATCAGTCATCTAACATCTTAGGTAGATATATGTTCAAAAGAGATACTTATTTTACAGTTAATCAGTTTAGCCAAAGGAGTTCATAATAAGTGCCTTGAAAAATCGCCATTTAAACTAGGTGCATATTACAAAGTTCAGATGTGGGAATGTGTTCCTGGCCGCTCACACCAGGTAATATTTAATGAAAATACACAATTTCATTATATTATAATGCATTACCTGACTAGATATTAAATGCACATTTGTGTACTTATGTTGTTGTTATTATTATTTTATTTTTTTTATTGTTACTCATGAAATATCCTATGAAAGGTTATTTGCAAACCTATATAGTACATTTTGCACCGTGGGCAGGCTAAGGATTTTTTTTATCAATTTTATTATTTTATTTTTGTATTTTTTAAAATTTATTTTTTACATAGTCGAAACCCTGCTCTAGAGACCAAGCATGGAACTTTTTAAAGCTATTTCAGGCCTCCAATAAGTAGGGCAGTGGTGTCTCACACCGGTCAATGAATTTATTTCCATCTACAGACAATCACAAACATCCATGTCCATAGTTGGATTCAAACCTGCAGCCTATTGGTTGGAGAGCGGGTATGTTAACCACTTGGCCAACGATGCTGGCAAATTGGACAATAACATCATCATCGATTTTCTACTTTACTGTCTGCAGTTTTCTTCCAAAGTGAATTATTATTTGTTAGGGCTCTGATTTTATAGATTTCATTGACAGAAAGGCTCTTTTTTTTGTCTCCCATGCCCCCAACCACATCAGTCCATCTATATCTTGGTCTTATTTAAGTACCACTCCTGCCATTTTTCCAGCACCTGTTTTTTCCTCATTTTTATTTTTTTTTCCCTTTTGTTTGAGTAACAATACAGTGTTATATTAGCTCTTGGAAGTTTATTTTGCACTTGGTTAGACTATAATAAATTTAGTTTAATCCTTTATCCAAGTGTAAGCAAACAAAATTTGCACCTGAAAATATCTTCAGGACTGAGGTAAGGTGGTGCAACACCAGGCAATTCCAAGCAAAGGTGGACCAAGCTCTCATCACTCCTTGTCTCAGTATCTCCCATAATGCAAAGCACATCTCCTTGCAGTGCATTAAGGGAAGGGCCACTACCCAGACTGGTTTCGACCTTTATTGAGGTCTAGTCAGTGGGAGGCAGACCCAAGCGTGGATATACTAAGACAAGAAGTGATGAGAGCTTGGTCCACCTTTGCTCAGAGTTGCCTGGTGTTGCACCACCTTACCTCAGTCCTGAAGATATTTTCAGGAGCAAACTTTGTTTGCTTACACTTGGATAACGGATTAAACTAAATTTATTATAATCGAACCAAGTGCAAAATAAACTTCCAACATCTTTCTCTAAATTCAGAGTAATTCAATAATAAGGTGGTACACCTGTTAGCAACTTGTATAGGTAAATATGATCTCTCCTATTGCTTCTGCCTCCCACTGACGAGACCTCAATAAAGGTCGAAACCGATTGGAAGTGTGGGTGATGAATGGCAATGCTGTAGCCCGTAAAGTTTTAACTGAGGCTCGGCTGTTGCTGTCACCCAGGGCCTGCGTGGTGGGGTAATGAATGGCAATGCTGTAGCCTGTGAAGTTAACTGAGGCACAGCTGTTGCTGTTACCCTTCCAGATGAGCAAATGAGCATTTCTGAGTTTCTGATCCTGCAGGTCGCTCATTATTGGTTGATCTGGGGGATTTTATGAGTTTTTGGAAAGATATCCCCGCACTTAAACAAAGGGAAACCAGTCTGGGTAGAGGCCCTTCCCTTAATGCATAGCAGTATACATGTCCGCAAGGAGATGTGCTTTGCATTATGGGAGATACCGAGACAAGGAGTGATGAGAGCTTGTCCACCTTTGCTCGGAGTTGCCTGGTGTTACACCACCTTACCTCAGTCCTGAAGATATTTTCAGGTGCAAACTTTGTTTGCTTACACTTGGATAAATGATTAAACTAAATTTATTATATTAGCTCTGTTTATACATTCTTGAGTATTAATAATAAGAACTTTTCTACTAGCTTCATTTTTAATATGCCTTGTATGTTTAGTATTTCTCAGAAATCTCATATCTGTGATATCCATTCTTTGATCAACCATTTTGTTTCTAATTCATAAGAGTTATATCAAGGCTTTAGCAGAAAGGATATTTGTGGAAATACAAGTCATGTGATTATGGAACTCATGCTGCAGTGTTGCTGCTTAACCTTTAACTGGTCATCAGCATTTGCCACCAAATAGAATTCATAGTTTCATCTACATAGTAGATGAGACTATGCGTGTACTTCCTCTCTCTCTCTCTCTCAATTATTAACAAGCCAGTGAACTATAGTCTCCCCCCCCCCATACTGAATCTCAATGTTAGAATTTTCCTGCAGTTGAGTTTAAGTGATATTCCCAACCAGCAGTACTATTTTCATTGTGCATTGCATAATATTAAGTAGAAGCAATTTTTTGGAAAAGTGCAAATACTGTCACGCTTTTCTTTAGTGACTCCTGAATGGTAGAGAGAGCTGGAGGCAAGAAAGTAAAAAGAAAATAAATAATAATAATAATTGACACTGCTACATGCTTAAAGAACTTCTTTTAAGCAGATGAAATAAATATTAAAAAAATCCTTGATATAGAAATGGAAAGGAGCTTTCTAAGATTCCCCGCCCCCCCCAAAGTGAAACATTGTATTTTTGTTCCTCTCTCCTGACTAGCTGCTGTGGTACCATTATTAATATAAGAACCTCACATTGTCATGAATTTTTGAATGAAATTTACAACTATCATGATTCTTAGCACATGATTATGTCTGATACTATGATTTATTGAACATGTGATTTAAATTTAGTTATTGAAGTAAGAGATGAAAAATCAAAAGTTAGTATATATATACAAATTATTGCAAGTGTAGCTTTGTATTACTACATGAGAAAGAAACTGTATACATTTCAAAATGCTATGATAGTTTAAATTAATATCATTTACTTTCTTTTGGTCTTTTACCAAAAATTCTCGTAGACAGGAAAATTGGCATCCCTTATCCACACCACTAAAGACCAACCACTTCCCTTAGACCTACCTGGTATATACCAGGGTCCTTTGCAGCTGTAAACTGTCTTACTTTGGCCAAGCAGGCAGGACAGAGAATATCAGAAGTTCTGAACACAAGGACTACATCCGTTTTCACAAGTACAGCCATTCTGGTCTTGCAGACCATGCTCTGGATACATGCCACAGAATACAGTGGAAGAAAGCTACAGTAATACACCGTAGTAAATACAGATTCGAAAGACTATTTATGGAATCAGCCTCAGCCCTAAGAAACTCTCCAAACCTCAACAAATTTGGTTGTATGTGACTGCCCCAAATTTGGGAGGCTTACATCAGCAGACCTTCAGCCCAACGGCCAAGAACACCTACTTGGCCCACTAGAGGGCACCATCAGGACTTTTAGGAGAACAATAGCTTCATCTCTTCATTCTCAGTTACTGTGTTGTAGTGCCTACGTGCATGTGCCTTTTTTTTGTAAGTTCCTTTTGAAGATGGCAACGTGACGTTGCCGAAATATCGGAAATATTTATTAAAGTGTAATTTAATTTATATTCGTATCTACGTTGTTCAACTTAAGTGATTTAATAATTTTACCAAAAATATTACTATGTACATGCTTCTTAGGAATACTATCATTTTCCGTTTGAAAAGTATTCTGTCCAGTGCAACTTTTTGAACTTGATTATACTACACTGTAGGTTCTTTATAGAGTTGGTATAACTTATGGCTGTGTCTGATCATCCAGAGACTTTTAACATTCATTGGGCCAAGTATTTTTCTAAGGATTTTCCTTTCAAAAGCAGAAATTATATCCTCTAACCTTCTCATAAACATTATTATTATCCTGAGACCCTCATGGAGTCAAAGATTCATCTACGAAATCTCCAGGTTTCACATCTATATATAAGAAATGGATGAGTTACCAATTTAATATTTGTACTTTAGTCTTCCAATTGACATATTTTTACTTGAATACACATGGGAGAGAATAAAAGGCTTGATTACCTCTCTTTATTCAATTCTGCACATCTACCTAGAAGTGCAGAATATCTCTCAAGGTTCTCAATTTTCACACTTGCATCAGTTAACCAATTCTGCCTGGTATTAATAGCAATTTAATACCAGGCAGAATTGGTTTAAATTAATAAAAAACAATTTATGTTTTTTATTAATTTTTAGCCCTATCTAATTGTGCTAATTTATCTAATTCTAAATTTGTTTGACATGATGTTAATGTTATTTGCATATGCTACAATCTGTACTGATTTATTTATTCAAGTCCTTCTGGCAATGACTGATAATGCATTCAATTAAAGATACCAAGAAATTATATTCTTGGTTTAATCCTTTATGCAAGTGTAAGCAAACAAAGTTTACACCTGAAGTAATTTCAGGACTGGGCAACTCGTATATATAGAGGCTAATGACTTCACATCACTTGATATCCCATAATGCAAAGCACATATACTTACAGACATGTATAATGCTATGCATTATGGGAAAGGTTACTACCCAGACCAGTTTCAACCTTGACTAAGGTCTCATCAGTGGGAGAAGTGATACCAAGATTGAAGTAATGTAGAAGTTATGTTTCCATATACGAGTAGCCAAAAGGTGTCACACCTTGTTATTAAAATATTCTAGATTAGAGACAGATGTTGGAAGTTTTTCCACTAGGTTATACTATAAATTGAAGATGCCAAGAAATTATATTCTTTGTTTAATCCTTTATCCAAGTGTAAGCAAACAAAATGTGCACCTGTTTTAGTAGCTAAGAAGTCTTTTCCTTTTTTCTGGCATTCCTGTTTTCTCCAAAAAATTATTCAGCGATTCATATAATTTTCTTTTATTTTCTTCTTTGATAGCTATCCAATAGCTTAGCAGTTTATCTTAGAATTTGTAACATTTTTCAATTATATGTAAAAGACCAATAAATTTTAATAGCAGTTAATTTTTGTAATGATGGAATTCTCATAATGACAAATAAACAGTTGCTATAATATGATTATTAATATCATGAATATGGCATGATATTGACTTCCTGGACCTTTACATAGTAATCTCTAATTTATGTCTTCTGTGTATTTATTTACTGTAAATGAATATCAGTTATTACATAGCGATTCATATCATAATGAAAGTGTATGTAATTTAAATTGGGAAATTAGCAATACCATTCTGGATATGGTAATCAAATAGCAGATGATGTGAACTGCAATATAAAATGTGAAATTTAGCCAGAGCATACTAATACCAATAGGTTTTCTTTTTTTTCCCCTAAGATGCTTGCTAATCAGTACATCATTCAGAACATTAAAATATTACTATTGATCTTATTTCTCTTTCATAAACCAAAATGGAACGATACATAATTTCTTGTTCTAACAGAAAGTTAGAACAAGAAGCAACAAAATAACTTTACTTCCATCTTTTGGAAAATTTTGTTAATAAATATGCAACTCTCCCATATTTGAAACCAGCAAAGTTATAAAAAAAAAGATACAAATTTTAAACTATAAAGATGTGTATGATGTGAATGGCTTCCCTTGTGCTGTGCACAACCTGAATACCTGTACATGGCAGCCCTGCTTCCTTAACAAACCCATGCTGACCATTATAGAGAATACTGCTATGACCAATTCTGAATCCTAGTCCTCACCAATCTCTCCAACACCTTAACCATACCCCCCCCCCACCACCACACACACACACATGCATGCATGCACTTGCCTATAATTTAGTCAGTCTTATGTCCTTCTTTGTGAAATGAAAAGATTTACACGATGCAACAAAATAACTTTGGGACAAACAGCCATCTCTGAAAGAGTCTCTTAAAAATTTCAAATTTTTATTTATCCTGCACAACTTTTTTTTGGCTACAAAGTCAGGTATTTTTAATTTTTTGCAAATTTTGATGCAATTTTTTCATAGAAGAAAATTGTTGTTAAAGTCCTGTATCAAAGTAATATCTTACTTATTTCTCTTCACACTATTGGGAACATAGGGCCTCCACCATAATTTTAAACTATGGATCTGAGAGCTGGGTCAGAAGTAAAACACTTGACCAAAGACTAGAGACCACAGATATGAGAGTCCTGAGAAAGATTAGAGGAATGAACAGATGGCATCAATTGCAATATCATATTAAAAACGAGGATATTAGGAAAGAACTTGACAGTCAGCATCCAGGAATGTGTTAGCAGAGCTAATCTCAGGTGGTATGGTCACTTAAATAGAATGGGAGAGGAAATATTAGCAAAATGAGTGTTCTTTTCCAGGTTGGCAGGAAAACGACCCAGAGGAAGACCAAGATAGAGGTGGATTGATACGGTAAAAAGTGTCTTAGAAGAGAGAAATATAAGATATGATAATGTTGGAGTCTTGACAGGTAACAGACTGATTTGGAGGAAAATTGTAGATAGGACGTTAGTAATGATATAAATTTTTCATGTAATACTATCATATCCTGTACACCCATTAAAGATTACATGAAAAATTACACCCATTGAGGGTACATGGCAAGAATTTGTGATGATGGTGTGTGAAGATATCCATTCTTTGTCTTTTCTTCTATGCACTCCAAGTATTTTATCTGCAGCTCCATGGTATATGTTTTTAATACTTATTCATATTTCTTCAATGCTACTGAATTCATGTTTATTCTGAATAAGAACTTCATATCTATTTTTAACTTCTACTGCATATTTTCTTTTAGTTTCCATATTTTTAGTTCATTTATGTTATACATTCCATTTTTGCCTATTACTTTCTTTGTGTTTTTTAATCTTGTTTTAATTTCTTCTATTACTAAAAAATGGTTTGTATAAGCATCTGCTCCTCTCATTGATCTCATGTTCAAAAGAGATCAATTTGGTTATACATTTTTCCATCTGGTGCTCTCCATATTACTTTATGTATATTTTTATGCTTAAAGACGGATCTTATTACTAATTCATTTGCCATGCAGAAATCGAGCAACATCTCTCCATTTTCATTTATATTTCCTATATCTTCTTTTCCCATTATCATTTCTCTACCTGTACAAGTATTTCCTATTTTAGCATTTAAATCCTCCATTACTATATCTCCAGGATTTGTGCCATCTTTGTTTTTTTGTAATATATCATAAAATTGATATGTTTCTTTTTCATCTGCATTATTAGTTGGTGCATATACATTTATAATCGTCACTTTATAGTATCTCGAGTTAAATCTTGCTCTTATGCATCTTTCTGTAATTGGTTCCCATTCCATCATTATAGCTCTTGCTTTACTGGACATCATTACTGCCACTCCTTTTGCATGTGTACTATCCTCATCTTTATTTCCAACATATATTATTCTTT